>NC_091993.1:9415512-9436777 GCF_044704955.1 Pristiophorus japonicus | reverse complement strand
CACCCCGTTCTCCATTCTCCACACCCCCCCCCACCCCGTTCTCCACACCCCCCACCCCACCCCGTTCTCCATTCTCCACACCCCCCCCCCACCCCGTTCTCCATTCTCCACACCCCCCCCCACCCCGTTCTCCATTCTCCACACCCCCCACCCACCCGTTCCCCCCCCACCACACCGTTCCCCCCCACCACCCCGTTCCCCCCACCACACCCCGTTCCCCACCACACCCCCCCACCCCGTTCCCCACCACACCCCCCCACCCCGTTCCCCACCACACCCCCCCACCCCGTTCCCCACCACACCCCCCCACCCCGTTCCCCACCACACATCCCCACCCCGTTCCCCACCACACATCCCCACCCCATTCACCCCCGCCCCCCCACTCACCCATTCTTCCCCCCCCGCCCCCCCCACTCACCCATTCTTCCCCGCCCCCCCACTCACCCATTCTTCCCCGCCCCCCCACTCACCCATTCTTCCCCGCCACCACCACCACCACCCGTTCCCCCTTCCCCCCTTCCTGGTCCCTGACACCGGGAGAGAGAATCGGAGCCTTAGGTTCTGCTCCATGGCACCACGTGTATGGAATGTTTCGGCCGCGAGGGGGCGCGGAGCTTCACAGGGGGCGGGGCTTGTCGCCCGACGGTCAAAAGTGCAACTCAGGCAACTCAAAGAAAAGTGCAGGAGAAATACTTAGTTTTATATTGTAGACTGATAAGTTTCGACATAAATGCATATAGACAGGCTCAACACCTTATAAGCGCTGATCTATCACGTACGACAAAGAAGTTATGACACCGGAAATAAAGTTACTGTATGCAGGATTTATACACACCCATATACACATATTCTAGTTTTACACCATCTTTCCCAAACATCTCCCATAAACAAAAATGAACAATTCTATCCACTGTGCCGACTATTCAACAGATATTACTATAGTATCTCAGCTCGATGACTATTACAAAACTATTTGCACTCTCGAACCACGCCGCCTTTGCTGCTCAAGCAGTAAATAATGTAGGCTTGCTGCAGCTCAATATTGGAGAAATTCGTGCACTCTGTTCTTGTCCAAACCAGTGTTCATGGAGCGGTTCCGGTACATCCCACCAGCCTGCATTATTGCGGAGAACGACTGCGTTAGTGGATAGTAGACAGAAGGTGCAATATCACAAGTCGGTGGGTTGGATCCATAGTCCGCGGAGGTGGTTTTGTAAAGCGGGTTTTGAGGTTTAACGAACGGAACTGGGGAATATGACGTGGTTGGCACCTCCGCCATGCAAGAAAAGATTGGGTTCCCGGGATTCGCACAGGGAGACCACAGCTTCTTCTTGTCCTCTGTCCTGGGGGCAACCTGGGCAGGGATGGGAACATCATCAACACACGTTTCCTTGTTCTGCTCAAATGTTGGCGCAAAGGATTGATCGTGATCATCACCCCCCGCGTCTCCAGACTCAGCCTTTGGAGCAAGATTTAGATCGAGATCATCACACACAGAGTCTGCAGGCGCAATATTTCGAGCAAAGGATGCAATGATCTCATCGCAGATTTTGTCTTTCGGCTCACCATTTGGGGCAGAGGATGGACTGAGGTCATCTTTAAACTGAACCTTTCGAGCAGGAGTGGGATAATCACACATGGTCCTTTTTAAATAGTAAAGTCGCCACTTTCCAGGTTACATTACGTCGTCCTCTTTGTAGGATGTTCCCTCTCTCTCGCCGATCAGTTCGGCGCCGGATTGGTAATCCACAGGGAACGGATACTGGAGTGACCGCAGCGGTGGATTCTGCACTCACAGGCCGGCTGTCCCGCTCGCTGCCCGGGCTCTCACAGGCCGGCTGTCCGGGCCCTCACAGGCCGGCTGTCCCGCTCGCTGCCCGGGCTCTCACAGGCCGGCTGTCCGGGCCCTCACAGGCCGGCTGCACCGCTCGCTGCCCGGGCCCTCACAGGCCGGCTGCCCCGCTCGCTGCCCGGGCCCTCAGAGACACGCTGCCCCGCTCGCTGCCCGGGCTCTCACAGGCCGGCTGTCCGGGCCCTCACAGGCCGGCTGCCCCGCTCGCTGCCCGGGCCCTCACAGGCCGGCTGCCCCGCTCGCTGCCCGGGCCCTCACAGGCCGGCTGCCCCGCTCGCTGCCCGGGCCCTCACAGGCCGGCTGTCCGGGCCCTCACAGGCCGGCTGCCCCGCTCGCTGCCCAGGCTCTCAGAGACCGGCTGCTGTTGCTCCCGCTCTCTCTGGTTGCTATGGCTCCATTGTCCAGCTCGCAAGTTTGTTATGGCAGCGGCGCCTTGGTAACCGCCCCCTTGATTGGACAGTTAAAATGACGTAGTTCCGTCAGCGCGGGGGGGGGGGGAGCGCGGTGCCCTCTGGGAATCGTAGTCTCCTGTGTGGCGGCGACAGCCGGCCGACCCGAGGAGCGGGACTGCAAGTCCCGTCATGCCACGCGGGCCCGTGCGCGCGTCCTCCCCGGGAGGGGGGGGAGGGGCCTTGTGTTTACGCTTCGCTTGGACCGCGTCACCGCTCGTCAGTCAAAACATCACAAGGGGGCCGGGACTGGATGGTGTGTGTGTGTGTTGTTTTCCCCTCCTCCTAACCAGTAAACAGTGTTGAGTGATCGCCGGGTGAAGGCAGGTAAGGCTGTGTGAGGACGGGCAAGGCCCCGTGTTGGATGTGAGCGCGAACCAATCGGCGGTTGTGCAACCGTTATGTGAGGGGATGGGAGGAGCGGCCGCGAGGTCTGAGGTTGGCGGCGGCCTTCGCCCCCCCCCCCCCCCCGGCCCACCAGCCCCCCGGCCCCCCGGCCCACCAGCCCCGGGACCGAGCTCCGGCTCAAGCCGAGCGGCTGCGGTTTGCTTCCCGGATCGCCGGCGATTAACCTGCGCTGCCCGAGCCCCCCCCCCCCCCCCCCCGCCAATGACTAATTCCCTCCCCCCCCCCCCAATGACCAATTCCCCCCCCCCCCCCCCCCAATGACTAATTCCCTCCCCCCCCCCCCCCAATGACCAATTCCCCCCCCCCCCAATGACCAATCCCCCCCCCCCCAATGAACTATCCCCCCCCCCAATGACCAATCCCCCCCCCCCCAATGACCAATTCCCCCCCCCCCAATGACCAATCCCCCCCCCCCAATGAACTATCCCCCCCCCCCAATGACCAATCCCCCCCCCCCAATGACCAATTCCCCCCCCCCCCCAATGACCAATTCCCCCCCCCCACTACCCACCCTGACACCGGGCTTCCGACCGCTGCAGCTCTCGGGCAGTAGGAGCGATGGCCAAGTCTTTTATGTTCGTGTATTTGTGTTTTATTTGGACAGGAGGAAGCGACCAGGGGCGAAAAAGTGACCCGCCCTCGATGTTTATTTTGGTCGCAGCTGAGCCTTTACTTCCTTTGGTTTCAGATCGAGCAGCGGGGTTTAGTTACGCAGTTTATAACTGTGCAAGACCTGATTCTAGTTACGTAACTTCCTCCCTCCCGTTATCTGTTGATACAGTAAATAATACACATTTTATACCATATGGTATATACAGGAATTGTGCAATTAAAATTTAAGCTCCACCGTATATTTTACCTTCTCCAAAACGGTCTTTTGATGAGAATCAGTAGTGATAAGAAAATGCTGATGCAATTATACTAATTTCTGTTTGCATTGCAGTCCACATCATCCATGTTTTTACATAACTAACACAATATGCACATGAGCAACATTTTCTGTATTTCCATACTTTCTCTGGAAAGAGCGGTTAAAACTAAGCTGTTTAAATCCTCCTGAAATCTACAACTTTCAGCAGCCCCCAAGTGGCTATTTTATTAACCATTTTCCACCTGTAGTGTTATCAATAATTGTTACAGAACTGCAGAAAATACACTTGTATCACTGGTTACATTGAAACTCAATGCACTTTGTACCCAACTCCCAAGACTTGATCACTATCACAATGTAAAAATTCAATTCCTTTATCTTCAGCTTCTTCAAGTACTTTTGGCATACATCTAATTCATAGAACAAATATTTTAATATCTAATATTCCTGGATATCCATTTTGGTCCTATGTTGTTGTCAACGTACCATCGACCTGGATAGAAATCTTACATTTTTATGGAGCAGACTGTAACTATCTTGGTGCACAGGTTCATCATTACCTTTGAATGCCCTTTTCATATTTGAGGTTATGAAACCTTATATTTCCTTGGGTCTCCTCCCCCACGTGATATTTGGTTTCTGTCTCGCACTTTTCCACAACAGCACAACTTAATTGACCATTCAGCAGATCGGAGGATTAACCATGGAAAGGCACTCTTATAGGCTGAGGAGACAATGCATTTTCTCAATAACTATTTTGGACTTTATTAGAATATAAGATTTTCTGAGAATAGGAAATGGCCATATGGCCCAGCAAGCCTGTTCCATTTTCATTGACTTCAATCCTGCCTACTGGTCTTAATCACTTGGGTTTCTTTTCAACCCATTTATATTAGTGGCTTTTTCTTGGAACTTATTTCACTGGTTTATTATTCTTCGGGTAAAAATATGTTGCCTGACTTCTCTTTTTGCTCCAAAATTCCTAATTGTTTCTTTGTGCCTCCTTTTGTAATGGTGATCAATTTGCTGAGATCATCCTAGTTAATCCCTTTCATAATTTATGATTGAGAATTTAATCCTTAGATTTCTGTCCGGCATGGGATTAATGGCTATTATAAGTTTTCATTCAGTAATAAAGCTACTGAAATGTAAGGCACTGCATTATCACTGTTAAATTGATCATAAACTACTACATTAAAGCTGTGAAACACACTTTTTAAATAAAACAATGATCTGTGTATGTCATGTCATCCCATTTTGTTCCTATTCTGCCATTCACTTTTCCCTCAAAACTGTCACCAAGCTTATGGTCTACAGGGCTGTAGTAACATTTTTAAAATGTTTTACTTTTTTCTTTCTGGTGCCTGTGATGGCTCAGAGACGTGGACCATGTACAGTAGACACCTCAAGTCACTGGAGAAATACCACCAGTGATGTCGCCGCAAGATCCTACAAATCCCTGGGAGGACAGACGCACCAACATTAGCGTCCTCACCCAGGCCAACATCCCCAGCATTGAAGCACTGACCACACCTGATCAGCTCCGCTGGGCAGGCCACATAGTTCGCATGCCAGATATGAGACTCCCAAAGCAAGTGCTCTACTCGGAACTCGTCCACGGCAAACGAGCCAAAGGCGGGCAGAGGAAACGTTACAAAGACACCCTCAAAGCCTCCCTGATAAAGTGCGACATCCCCACTGACACCTGGGAGTCCTTGGCCATAGACCGCCCTAAGTGGAGGAAGTGCATCCGGGAGGGTGCTGAGCTCCTCGAGTATCGTTGCCGGGGGAATGCAGAAATCAAGCACAGGCAGCGGAAGGAGCGTGCGGCAAACCAGGCTCCCCACCCACCCTTCCCCTCAACCACTGTCTGTGACAGAGTCTGTAACTCTCGTATTGGACTGTTCAGCCACCTAATAACTCTTGCTAAGAGTAGAAGCAAGTCTTCCTCGATTCCGAGGGACTGCCTATGATGATGATGATATTTTTATTGGTATTTTTCTGTGTGTTTGAATTTCTCTTAGTATTTCTTTGTTTAAAGGGCTTCGTTTTCCTTTCTTCTTGCTTGCATTGTTGATTATGGAACTTGGAGCAATGTGTTTTTATTTTTTAAAAAACACAGGGATATTCATTGGCTGGTAACCAGCTTTAAAGGCAGGGTTTCACCAATGAAAAGCCTAAATTTGTAACGTTGTCCTGATTGCATCATTGATGTGTAAAATGAAACCAGTGCAAACCAGAAAATGAAACCAGAATTCAAATATAATGTTAATTTAAAAATAAACACTTCTGCTTGTAATATTGTCATTTCCGTGGTTTCATTCTCCCCCCTTTCCCAGTTTTTATGCTCCATTTTCATAATTGTAATTTTAGTCTTTTTTTTTCTGTATCTTTTCTATATTTTAATTTTTTAAATGTTTTACTTTTTTCTTTCTGGTGCCTGTGATCCATTCTGTAGTTGGGAGCAACTTTCAAAATGCACTGGATCTTCGGGCAAAAGTCCAGATTGTAAAGTTTGACATGGTTGCAGATCAATTTGTCAAAAATAAAAAGACACCAAACACTGAGGGAGCTCTGTTACTGGGGTATATATTGTCAACCCTTGGAGCTCGGAAACGGCAGCATATGTGATCTCAACCTGAGTGTTGGAAGAGTCAATGCTGTTGTATTTTTGAATTGGAAATAAATTGGTGATTTAAGCAAGGTGCTATTTGGGTGTATATATCTGTTTTGAAATTGAGAATTTAATGTTAATGGGACACATTTAAGGATAGTAGTGTAATGACCTAATTTACATAACTCTCTGTAATTTTCCTGCCCTTCTGTTGGCAATAAGATTGTTACTATCAAGCTTGATTTTTAAAGTACAATTTTAACATATCTGAATATTTGCTCATTATAATTCACAGTTGTATTAGGCAGTTCTTTTGGCACATTATACACACATTAAATCGTGTACTAGTTCCTTTACTGATAATTTATAAAACAAAATAATTCAATTAGCCCACTAAACAACAAAATAACTTTTCCCAATAATATACATTGTAATTTTAGTGTAATCAGGAAAACAAATTGTAACTACATTTCTAAGAATATGAGTGTAGCATCACAGCTATGAACAAATTAAGTATATTGTATTCAAGTTCATGAATTGCATGAATACATATTTCAGCAGTTGGATAAAGTAGATGTTAAGTTGGCGAGTGATACACCTTTTTGGTTTATTAAAAAAACATTTTTCAAAAGGGATACTGAATATACAGTGTTTATTAGCGATAGTTCAACGTACAAGATGTCGATTAGTGGATAGGCTCAGAGAAAATTAGATGGCTTTTAAAAAAAGTCAGCATTTGAGTTTTTAAGGAAATTTTACGGTTGTCCTCAATGTGTGGCTGGATAGATGATTTGTGAAAAAATGTAGCACCCGTTCGTAGGTTGCAACTTTTAGTTATGCTACACTTTTGGTGTACATAAGAACATAAGAATTAGGAACAGGAGTAGGCCATCTAGCCCCTCGAGCCTGCTCCGCCATTCAACAAGATCATGGCTGATCTGGCCGTGGACTCAGCTCCACTTACCCGCCCGCTCCCCATAACCCTTAATTCCCTTATTGGTTAAAAATCTATCTATCTGTGACTTGAATACATTCAATGAGCTAGCCTCAACTGCTTCCTTGGGCAGAGAATTCCACAGATTCACAACCCTCTGGGAGAAGAAATTCCTTCTCAACTCGGTTTTAAATTGGCTCCCCCGTATTTTGAGGCTGTGCCCCCTAGTTCTAGTCTCCCCGACCAGTGGAAACAACCTCTCTGCCTCTATCTTGTCTATCCCTTTCATTATTTTAAATGATTCTATAAGATCACCCCTCATCCTTCTGAACTCCAACGAGTAAAGACCCAGTCTACTCAATTTATCTCATAAGGTAACCAACTAAACATTAGTAAAAGCACATCAGTGACTATTATTTACAAGGCATGCTAAAGGCCATCTGGGTGGAGAGTATCAATTCTTGTCGATCTTTCCTCCAATTTGATTTCTTGCCTCCAAAACTAGATTCCTGAAAATTGGATGCGATCGTCTGAATGGATGCTTATTTCAGCATCCTTGATCCAACGTGGTTTGCATTTGTTGAAGTGGTTTGTGCATCATGCACCTGTTTATTATGAAACTTGAGTGAAACTCGTAATATCTTTTGCTTGAGAACCACTGTAAGCCCATAATCAGAATCTCCCTTTCGAGTTGCTTATCATCTAATAGTTTGATAATGCAAAACACAGACATGAGTGTGCTAAAGTTTTGATGCGTTGCTGCTGAACACTGATCAACAATTACTGGGGAAAATATAAAACAGAGGTGGGATCCAAGATTTTGCTTTAAGTTGATTTCCAAAGGGTTATGACATACAATTTTAGAAATATCTTGTGCGGGCAGATTTAAAATGGCAGCAGCATAGTATAATTTTGTCGTCAGTGGCATTAAACATAATGGGAGGGTTCTAAAGGTTTTCAGCTCTTATCAAATCCCATGATAGTTATTGAATATATATTTTTTCCATGTTAGTGCAAATAAAAGCTGTATTAACAGCTTAAAGCTGCATTGCATCATAAAGTTTATGATTTGAAATCTTCACATCATGAAAAGTTACAATAAACCGGCTTCATTTCTGACGAAGGGTCATCAACCTGAAACATTAACTCTGTTTCTCTCCACAGATGCTACCTGACCTGCTGAGATTTCCAGCATTTTCTGTTTTTAATTCATTTCATATATACTTTTTTAAGTGGTTTTATGAGTTTCATGTGCCATTTTCATTTTGAATTAAAAGTGCAGCAATAGAAAAGAAGGTTTTTTAAATGTTAGTCAAATCTGGGTGTTATGAATGGTTGGGGGGAGGGGGATTGGGAAAAGTTGGGTGAGCCTGGGAAATATCATGTCTGCTTTTTCATCTGGGGTATGATATTTAGCCCAGGAAAGAAAAATAAAGTCTGAATGGATGCTTGATCAAATGTTGTTTCCATTTGTTAAATCGGTTTGTGCATCATGGAAGGTGGGTTCATTTTTAAAAAATCAACAAATGATTGTCTAGTAGCTTTAAATTGAGGTTCATATTGGTAGCTGTTAGAATGCTCTTGAGTTTTAGATTGGCTTGCCTTTGTTACCTTTAGACTTGGCTATTCCAACGCATTCCTGGCTGGCCTCCATAAACTTGAGGTCATCCAAAACTCTGCTGCCTATGTCCTAACTCGCACCAAGTCCCGTTCACCTATCACCTCTGTGCTCATTGACCTACATTGGCTCCCGGATTAAGCAACACCTCAATTTTAAAATTCTCATCCTTGTTTTCAAATCTCTCCATGGCCTCGCTCCTCCCTATCTCTGTAATCTCCTCCAGCCTCACGACCCTCCTCCAATTCTTTCCTCTTGAGCATCCCTGATTTTAATTGCTCCACCATTACCAGCTGTGCCTTCAGCTATCAAGGCCCTGGGCTCTGGAATTCCCTCCCTAAACCCCTCTGCCTCTCTTTCCTCCTTAAAACATACCTCTCATCTGCCCTAATATCTCCTTATGTGGCTCGGTGTCAAATTTTGTTTGATAATGCTCCTGTGAAGCATCTTGGGACATTTTACTACATTAAAGGCAGTAATAAATGCAAGCTATTGTTGTTGTCGCTGTAGACTGGCGGTGTCATCACGAGGATATATTTATCAGGTATAGTGCTAAAAACCCCACTTTTATTTTAAGTTTACACTCGGTGTGTGCAGCTGCTTCTATGAATAGGGACCTTGGCGTATAGATAAGATGCAGGGAGGAAAGATGGGTCACATGGTTCCTCGAACAAAAACAGTCTTATCACATACAGTCTACTGTAAATCCAAAGTTTTTTTTTGCTGGAATAAATTTGAATTATTCAGCAGTATGAATTAAACAATTTTAATAAAACACAGGAAGTTTTTCATTTTTTGCATAAATTAAGAGCAATATAGAAACATAGAAAATAGGTGCAGGAGTAGGCCATTCGGCCCTTCGAGCCTGCACCAAGATCATGGCTGATCATTCCCTCAGTACCCCTTTCCTGCTTTCTCTCCATACCCCTTGATCCCTTTAGTCATAGGCTAACTCCCTCTTGAATATATCCAATGAACTGGCATCAACAACTCTCTGGCAGGGAATTCCACAGGTTAACAACTCTCTTAAGTGAAGAAGATTCCCCTCATCTCAGTCCTAAATGGCCTACCCCTTATCCTAAGACTGTGTCCCCTGGTTCTGGACTTTCCCAACATCAGGAACATTCTTCCTGCATCTAACCTGTCCAGTCCCGTCAGAATCTTATAAGTTTCTATGAGATCCCCTCTCATCCTTCTAAATTCCAGTGTATAAAGGCCCAGTTGATCCAGTCTCTCCTCATATGTCAGTCCAGCCATCCCTGGAATCAGTCTGGTGAACCTTCGCTGCACTCCCTCAATAGCAAGAACGTCCTTCCTCAGATTAGGAGACCAAAACTGAACACAATATTCCAGGTGAGGTCTCACCAAGGCCCTGTACAACTGCAGTAAGACCTCCCTGCTCCTATACTCAAATCCCCTAGCTATGAAGGCCAACATACCATTTGCCTTCTTCACCGCCTGCTGTACCTGCGTGCCAACTTTCAATGACTGATGAACCATGACACCCAGGTGTTGCTGCACCTCCTATTTTTCCTAATCTGCCGCCATTCAGATAATATTCTGTCTTCGTGTCTTTGCCCCCAAAGTGGATAACCTCACATTTATCCACATTATACTGCATCTGCCATGCATTTGCCCACTCACCTAACCTGTCCAAGTCACCCTGCAGCCTCTTAGCGTCCTCCTCACAGCTCACACCGCCACCCAGCTTAGTGTCATCTGCAAACTTGGAGATATTACACTCAATTCCTTCATCTAAATCATTAATGTATATTGTAATGAGCTGGGGTCCCAGTACTGAGCTCTGCGGCACTCCACTAATCACTGCCTGCCATTCTGAAAAGGACCCGTTTATCCTGACTCTCTGCTTCCTGTCTGCCAACCAGTTCTCTATCCATGTCAATACATTACCTCCAATACCATGTGCTTTGATTTTGCACAACAATCTCTTGTGTGGGACCTTGTCAAAAGCCTTTTGAAAGTCCAAATACACCACATCCCCTGGTTCTCCCTTGTCCACTCTGCTAGTTACATCCCCCAAAAATTTCAGAAGATTCATCAAGCATGTTCCCTTTCATAAATCCATGCTGACTTGGACTGATCCTGTCACTGTTTTCCAAATGCGCTGCTATTTCATCCTTAATGATTGATTCCAACATTTTCTCCACTACTGATGTCAGGCTAACTGGTCTATTACTCATTTTTTCTTTCCTTTTTTAAAAAGTGATGTTACATTAGCTACCCTCCAGTCCATGGGAACTGATCCAGAGTCGATAGACTGTTGGAAAATGATCACCAATGCATCCACTATTTCTAGGGCCACTTCCTTAAGTACTCTGGGATGCAGGCTGTCAGGCCCTGGGGATTTATCAGCCTTCAATTCCATCAATTTCCCTAACACAATTTCCAGCCTAATAAGGATATCCTTCAGTTCCTCCTTCTTGCTAGACCCTTGGTCCCCTAGTATTTCCGGAAGGTTATTTGTTCTTCCTTATTGAAGACAGAACCAAAGTATTTGTTCAGTTGGTCTGCCACTTCTTTGTTCCCTATTATAAATTCATCTGATTCTGACTGCAAGTGATCTACATTTGCCTTCACTAATCTTTTTCTCTTCACATATCTATAGAAGCTTTTGCAGTCAGTTTTTATGTTCCCGGCAAGCTTCCTCTCATACTCTATTTCCCCCCTCCTAATTAAACCCTTTGCCCTCCTCTGCTGAATTTTAAATTTCTCCCAGTTCTCAGGTTTGCTGCTTTTTCTGGCCAATTTATATGCCTCTTCCTTGGATTTAACACTATCCTTAATTTCCCTTGTTAGCCACGGTTGAGCCACTTTCCCCGTTTTATTTTTACTCCAGACAGGGATGTACAATTGTTGAAGTTCATCCATGTGATCTTTAAATGTTTGCCATTGCCTATCCACCGTCAACCCTTTAAGTATCATTTACCAGTCTATTCTAGCCAATTCACGCCTCATACCGTCGAAGTTACCTTTCCTGAAGTTCAGGACCCTAGTTTCTGAATTAACTGTGTCACTTACCATCTTAACAGAGAATGCTACCATATTATGGTCACTCTTTCCCAAGGGGCCTCGCACAACAAGATTGCCAATCAGTCCCTTCTCATTACACATCACCCAGTCTAGGATGACCAGCCCTCTCATTGGTTCCTCGACATATTGGTCTAGAAAACCATCCCTAATACACTCCAGGAAATCCTCCTCCACCGCATTGCTACCAGCTTGGTTAGCCCAATCAATATGTAGATTAAAGTCGCCCATGATAACTGCTGTACCTTTATTGCACACATCCCTTATTTCTTGTTTGATGCTGTCCCCAACCTCACTACTACTGTTTGGTATTCTGTACACAACTCCCACTAGTGTTTTCTGCCCTTTGATATTCCGCAGCTCCACCCAAACCAATTCCACATCATCCAAGCTAATGTCCCTCCTTACTATTGCATTAATTTCCTCTTTAACCATCAACGCCACCCCGCCTCCTTTTGCTTTCTGTCTATCCTTCCTAAATGTTGAATACCCCTGGATGTTGAGTTCCCAGCCTTGGTCACCTGGAGCCATGTCTCTGTGATGCCAATTACATCATATCCGTTAACTGCTATCTGCGCAGTTAATTCGTCCACCTTATTCCAAATACTCCTCTCATTGAGGCACAGAGCCTTCAGACTTGCCTTTTTAACATACTTTGCCCCTTTAGAATTTTGCTGTAATGTGGCCCTTTTTGTTTTTTGCCTTGGGTTCCTTTGCCCTCCACTTTTACTATTCTCCTTTCTATCTTTTGCTTCTGCCTAAAGTTAATGTTTTTTTACGGGGGTTCTATCTGGGTTCCAGGAACATTGATTAGGAGTGTTGTTAACAATAGACTAAACCAGATGACTATTGTATTGCAAAGTGTTGGCCTTAAATTAAACTTTTATTTCCTTTTGTTAATTTTCATGTACTTTGTTTTGCAGTTACCTGGTCTTGAAGATGTCCGAGAGTTCCAGTGATAGTGAATCATCCTGTGGTTGGACCATAATTAACCATGAAGTATACAATATTTTTTGTTCTATCACTTTAACTTCAAAATAATAATTAATTCTGCATCTATCTGAAGAGTTTGAGTTTTTAAAAACTATGAGATGCAAGAACGGACTGTGCAATAACATGCATTTATAAAAAAAACGGGAAGCTTTCCTCTGTGCACGCTAATAGAATCAAGACCCAGGTCTTTATGAATGGGTTTATGATTTTGGTGCCGATAGGTAGATAGGGGAAATCTCTCTGCCACCCGCCCCCCCATTTCTTCTTTGCGGTCCCTACAAGTTGTACACTAGTCTGCATAGTACATTCAATTTGATATTTGCGCAGCTTTATTTGGTGCTGCTCACTTGACTAATGATCTGGCTATGCTTTTATTTTGTACCAAATGGCAAACAATAGATGCACTTATGCATAGTTATTGGCTTACGATATTGGCTCTAATGAACAAAATGTTGAATCATTGTGGGTGGAGATTAGAGATAGTAAGGGGAAAAAGTCACTGGTGGGCGTAGTTTATAGGCCCCCAAATAATAGCTTCACGGTGGGGCGGACAATAATCAGGGGAATAATGGAGGCATGTGAAAAAGGAACGGCAGTAATCATGGGGGATTTTAACCTACATATCGATTGGTCAAATCAAATCGCACGGGGTTGCCTTGAGGAGAAATTCATAGAATGCGTACGGGATTGTTTCTTAGAACAGTATGTTACAGAACCTACAAGGGAGCAAGCTATTTTAGATCTGGTCCTGTGCAATGAGACAGGAATAATAAACGATCTCCTAGTAAAAGATCCTCTCGGAATGAATGATCACAGTATGGTTGAATTTGTAATACAGATTGAGGGTGAGGAAGTAGTGTCTCAAACGAGCATACTATGCTTAAACAAAGGGGACTACAGTGGGATGAGGGCAGAATTGGCTAAAGTAGACTGGGAACACAGACTAAACGGTGGCACAATTGAGGAACGGTGGAGGACTTTTAAGGAGCTCTTTCATAGTGCTCAACAGAAATATATTCCAGTGAAAAAGGGCGGTAAGAGAAGGGATAACCAGCCGTGGATAACCAAGGAAATAAAGGAGAGTATCAAATTAAAAACCAATGCGTATAAGGTTGCCAAGGTTAGTGGGAAACTAGAAGATTTGGAAATTTTTAAACGACAGCAAAGAATAACTAAGAAAGCAATAAAGAAGGGGAAGATAGATTACGAAAGTAAACTTGCGCAAAACATAAAAACAGATAGTAATATAGTAATACCGATATATAAAACGGAAAAGAGTGACTAAAGTAAATGTTGGTCCCTTAGAAGATGAGAAGGGGGATTTAATAATGGGAAATGTGGAAATGGCTGAGACCTTAAAAAATTACTTTGCTTTGGTCTTCACAGTGGAAGACACAAAAACCATGCCAAAAATTGTTGGTCATGGGAATGTGGGAAGGGAGGACCTTGAGACAATCACTATCACTAGGGGGGTAGTGCTGGACAGGCTAATGGGACTCGAGGTAGACAAGTCCCCTGGTCCTGATGAAATGCATCCCAGGGTATTAAAAGAAATGGCGGAAGTTATAGCAGATGCATTTGTTATAATCTACCAAAATTCTCTGGACTCTGGGGAGGTGCCATCGGATTGGAAAGCAGCTAATGTAACGCCTCTGTTTAAAAAAAAAAAGGGGGCAGACAAAAGGCAGGTAACTATAGGCCGGTTAGTTTAACATCTGTAGTGGGGAAAATGCTTGAAGCTATCATTAAGGAAGAAATAGCGGGACATCGAGATAGGAATAGTGCAATCAAGCAGACGCAACATGGATTCATGAAGGGGAAATCATGTGTAACTAATTTACTGAAATTCTTTGAGGATATAATGAGCATGGTGGATAGAGGTGGACCGATGAATGTGGTGTATTTAGATTTCCAAAAGGCATTCGATAGGGTGCCACACAAAAGGTTACTGCAGAAGATAAAGGTACGTGGAGTCAGAGGAAATGGATTAGCATGGATCGAGAATTGGCTGGCTAACAGAAAGCAGAGAGTCGGGATAAATGGGTCCTTTTCGGGTTGGAAATCGGTGGTTAGTGGTGTGCCACAGGGATCAATGCTCGGACCACAACTGTTTACAATATACATAGAGGACCTGGAAGAGGGAACAGAGTGTAGTGTAACAAAATTTGCAGATGACACAAAGATTAGTGGGAAAGCGGGTTGTGTAGAGGACACAGAGAGGCTGCAAAGAGATTTAGATAGGTTAAGCGAATGGGCTAAGGTTTGGCAGATGGAATACAATGTCGGAAAATGTGAGGTCATCCACCTTGGGGAAAAAAAAAACAGTAAAAGGGAATATTATTTGAATGGGGAGAAATTACAACATGCTGCGGTGCAGAGGGACCTGGGGGTCCTTGTGCATGAATCCCAAAAAGTTAGTTTGCAGGTGCAGCAGGTAATCAGGAAGGCGAATGGAATGTTGGCCTTCATTGCGAGAGGGATGGAGTACAAAAGCAGGGAGCTCCTGCTGCAACTGTATAAGGTATTGGTGAGGCCGCACCTGGAGTACTGCGTGCAGTTTTGGTCACCTTTCTTAAGGAAGGATATACTAGCTTTGGAGGGGGTACAGAGACGATTCACTAGGCTGATTCCGGAGATGAGGGGGTTACCTTATGATGATAGATTGAGTAGACTGGGTCTTTACTTGTTGGAGTTCAGAAGGATGAGGGGTGACCTTGTCGAAACATTTAAAATAATGAAGGGGATAGACAGGATAGAGGCAGAGAGGTTGTTTCCACTGGTCGGGGAGACTAGAACGAGGGGGCACAGCCTCAAAATACGGGGGAGCCAATTTAAAACCGAGTTGAGAAGGAATTTCTTCTCCCAGAGGGTTGTGAATCTGTGGAATTCTCTGCCCAAGGAAGCAGTTGAGGCTAGCTCATTGAATATATTCAAATCACAGATAGATAGATTTTTAACCAATAAGGGAATTAAGGGTTACGGGGAGAGGGCGGGTAAGTGGAACTGAGTCCACGGCCAGATCAGCCATGATCTTGTTGAATGGCGGAGCAGGCTCAAGGGGCTAGATGGCCTACTCCTGTTCCTAATTCTTACGTTCTTATGTTCTTATTATAGTTATTGTGTAGCAGTTCAGATATATTGTGCAAAATCCCAGCTATGTTCTATTTGGAGCACGGACAATCTGCAACTAGACTGATGTAGTTGATGCAACATCTTCATAATTGTTCAGAATGTAAAAAATGAATCCCACAAAGAAAAAGTTATAATGGGCTCTGATTAAAAGGTACAAGGGGAATCCAAGTATCATGTATTTTTTGAGAACTGAGAAAGCATTTGTGATGAGCACAATTGGGTATTGTATATTCAATAGCTGTTACAACAATTGTTTAAAATAACACTGCAAAGCTGTTTTCTTTTAAATGTCAGTTGTCAAGTCCTGGAAAATTATTCAAATTGTACACTTAACAAAAAAATAGATCCATCATGTGCAGAATTAGGGTATAACTCTGCTCACTATTGTGCTTAGAGCGGCTGTCTGATGCGGCTAAACCATTACAGGATAGACATTAAGTGTGATTATCTGCTGAATTTTTCCATGTACAAGTGTATATGTAAATGCATATTTACTGGAACAGTAGTGAGAATAGATTGAAATAATACTGGGGACAAATGGGGAGATGTGATTTCTAGTTACATTTATTGTCGTTCTTTAGTTTCTATAGATGAAGATAGTTGTAAATCTTAGAGTTGGGGAAGGTTGCCGTAAAAAAAAAGTGTGGCTTTCCATCCTATCCTATCCTAAAATGTGTAGGTATTTAAACTGGGAAATATAGATAACCCAATTGGTAGGGTTTAGCTGATACTTCAGGGTTTGGATTCTGTATTGTTGGCACCCAGAACAAGGAATATTCATAGTAAATCACAAGAAAAGCACACTCAATCCGTACAGCTTACTGTTTTGATTTTGTTTTAAAAGCTGGATATACTGGCAATTGTGAATATTTTAAAGATTTCGTTTCACCTTTGTGTCCATATAATTGTCGGTGTATTTAACCCCGCCCCTTTGTGCACAGTATTCCTTATTGCCTAATCATGAATTGTTGAAAGTAACCTATTATAAAAATATTTAGCTCCTGGTTAAATGTGCTCTCACTGTCTTGCTCTATGGCAGCTTAGTACCTGGTGAAACAAATCCTAACTCATTTGATTGAACTTTTTCAGCAAGTAAATGTCTGCTAGTTTTTAACTATGTCACTCTATTGGATTGGATCGGATCTGAAGGGCCAAATTGTATGTGATGTATACTGTGCCCAAGCTGGTCGAATTAATGATAAGTTCCTCGAAACCGTGCACACAGGGTTTCTGTTAGCAGTTTTCCGGAGGGAATTTCCATTGCATCCCAGGTAATATTCGCATCATCAGGCCAAGGTAGAGGCATGCATAGTTTTGGAAATCTTGATATAAATGGCATGTTTGCTGCCATTGTACATGGATTTGGGAATCCAGACAAGTTGCCTGAAAGAGTATTGATGAGGGAATGAATGTTCATGTATCGGGGGAATTTTAACCCCCAAAAAACAGATGAGTTGGGGTCAGGTGGGAGGTTAAAATGTTAAACACCTGAATCGTGACCCCAACCCACCCGCTTCTGATTTTAACGGAGGTGAAACGGGGGGGGCAGGCAACTCGAAGGTTTGGATTTAACCTGCTGTGCAGATTTAACTGGGGTTCCCGGGTCTCTGGATTCGCGGCAGCTGCTGCGAGGCAAGGACAGCCTCTGAGAGCAAACCTTGTGGGCCGGGAGGAGCAGGGATGCTTCATCCTGGGCCTTCCAAGCTTCCCACCACGCACTCCCCATCAGCACCCCTCCCCCCCCCCCCCCCGCCCCACCCTGGGTCAGGACTTGCAGCTACCTGGGGTTGTGTCCTCTTTTCCAGTGTTCCCGCCTGACTGGAAGCCAGCCTGTCAATCAGGCTGAGTTCCAGACAGGGAACCTGTCCGTGACGTTTACACACTATCTGTATTATTCTATCTTTGATGGCTAACCAGTTATTACAAATATTTCAATCTAAGAGGGCAATATCCCATGGGCTGGATTTTCTGGTCCTTTGTGCTCTGGGTTTTGCCCTGGAGCGACGTGGCAGCAGTGAGGTCTCCAGCGCCCTGCTCGAGAACCTCTGGTCGGGTTTTGTGGCGGCGCTGAACAGCACCGCCGGGAAGCGCTGTGCCGGGTGTGCAATGTCCCTGATTGCAACACCAGCGCGGGTTTTGAGTCTTGTCCGACCCGTGCGCCCACAATGGCTGCCTGGGAAATTGGAGCGGTTCCATGATGCCGGCGGTGGAGAGGAAGGTAATGTACTCCAAAAGTAAGCACGAGTGGTTTTTGTTTTAAATGTTTGTGATTTGTGTTGCATTGGTGTGGGCAATGTTTTCGGAATGTTGTTGTGTTTTTTTTTCCGGAATCCTCCCCCACCCCCATGCCTCTCTCGGAGCGCTCGTGGCCTGGCTCTTTCGCTCGAGAGTTTCCCATCCTTGCGCCAAGAGGTGTACAACGCCTCCCTTAGCGCTGCGGCCCCGAATGCAATTTTCCCGCTCCGCCGCCATTATCGCCCCGAAAACTGAAAAGCCGAAAATCCAGCCCCATATGCCCTTTTAAATAAAGCATATCATGTCTTTTGTTCTGCTGTTCATGCAAAGGATCTGGGCTGCCATTTTCAGGGATCTAATTAAGATGAGAGATAGCTCAGGGGGACATTGTTATTGTTCTGATATATGCACTGTGAAGGATAGCAAATTTTGTAAATGCATTGTTTTGCACTGAATATGTTCCATGTTCAAATAAAGAATTCTCAGTCTGATAAAGAGTATATTCAATCTGGCGATTGGAAGAGCAGAGAATCCAATGGTGGTACAGTGATGCGCTCCAATAAACAGTGGTAAGGGCTTTCCACTTGATCTCCGGATCTCCCCATCAATTACCTAGATATTGGGAAGGTAAAGATAAACTCTGAATTGTAGCGAACGTGAAATCCACGTGCGGAGTAGTTAGTGACCCTGAACCCAAGTAGAAAATCCAGCGTAAAATGCAAAGATTAGACCTGGATTTTGCAGGGGTAATGACGGCAAAACTTTCACCGATTGCATTCATTACCCCTCTGAAACTGACTCTGACTTCAGGATTTAGCACACGCGCACACAAATGCAGAAATTCTGAAGTCAGGGTCAATCAATCCCTGCTCTGACACAGGCTGCGCTGTGGAACTCCCCAGACCCAGCAATCAATGAAATCACTTGAACTGACACAAACTTCCCTTTTTCTGCTCTAATATTGCTGTTAAACACTCCACAAAAGTTAAGCCTGGTTGAAATTGGTCTAACTGGGGTTTTAATGTCGCATTGACTGCTGAACAACTGTTCTAGCCCTGAAAAACTAATTTTATATTTGTGGAATGTCAAATTTCTCCATTAGGTTAAAAATGACTAGATTTAAAAAATAATAAATATTTTAAAAAACATTTTTTGAAGTTTGTTTATATTTCAGCTTCCACATGTATGTCCCAATCTTTATTTTGCTCGCCCTAAATTTTTTTTTAAAGTAAAATGATAATCAGTGCTCTTTATTTCTTGGTTTGCTATGAGAATTCTTCAATGTGATTGGCTGCTTAGACAGCTTGATGACATCACTGCTAATGTATGCTGGGGATCCCCTTTTGACAGCACTTTAATCAAATAGATGATAACTTTTATTTATATAGTGCCTTTAAAGTAGTAAAACATCCCAAGATGCTTCACAACAATTTTACAACACGTTAAATATTGACCATTGAGGGAAAGAGAGAAAAAGCGTGAGAAGGAAGCATAAAGAGAGGTTAAAGGCTGGGGTCCGAAGTGGCAGCCAAACTGTCCACGCAGATAGACACAGGCGAAAAAAATAAATTCAAATTACATTGTAAATACAATAAGGAGTATACAATAGTAAAGTCATTATAATAAAGATGAATTATAATTAAACAAAATTAAATTATATATACCATAATTATAAATTAAGTTTAAAATTAGAAAATCAGCAATTGAATCAAAAAAAATCAGTTATTAGCTGTCTTTAAGATTCATTCCCTGTCTAGTGATTCAATTAATCTGGAAGAATTAATCACTGTCCTCCATCCTTGTGATGTCATAATTGTATTACTTTATTTTCTCATTTTGCCCTCTGACAGGACCTGTAAGATCGAGAAAGCCTAATTTTTGCCACAGAGCTCACAAGATCTTTGTGGGCAGCTTTCTTCCAGGTCAGTGGCGATCGCTGTCGCATCGCCACGGACTGCAAATTCCGGGCCATTATACGCACACCTTTAAATTGAGAGGAAAGTCACAAGCTACCCCATTGATGCCAGGGTTTACAAAAAAAATTGATTAATAGTGGTACTTGTTAACTAATTATCTCCTTTTCATTAGGGTTCTGATGTGGAGGTTCTCAGTTCAGACAAAGGAGAGGCTGAATGCATTTCACAGCCCTTACCAGATGAGCAGCTTGACAAACCCTTTGAATCACAAGGTAAGCAACATAGTCAGTGTAAATATATAGACGCATTCTTATTTTTAATTTTCAGATATAAAGGAGGTGCATATAAATAGATAAGTACAGAATCACTCTTGTTACCAATTTTGCCCCTTCTCCTCTTGCTGGGATACAGGTCCACAGGCACTGGGCACACCCACCAGCACCTTGCCCTGGTGGTTGTCGTTCATGTGTGGGCCTTAACTGGTTTTTCTACATTTGGGAGTGGGAAATTCAATGTGCCCAAATTTGTTCTCGCCTGGTATCTACACATTTCCTGCAAAGTTCTGTGGATAGTGATCAGGAGTGGGGACCCTGGCAAATCTTTCCCTTCCTAAGCCAAGGACAGTTTTATTCCCCCTGCTGCAACTCTGGCTGACATCAGGTAACAGTACAGACTGAGGATTGACGCTGGGACTTTCCTGGTCCATATGAATCCGCTGTTCACTGAATAAAGTGTCTGTCCCACTGGGAAAGCAGCATCCTATTGTTAAACTTTTACCGAAAGGGGAGACTTGCTGCTAGGGTATTAAAAAAAAAAGTGATTTAGCAGTTCAATTTCGGAGGGTTTTTAATTCCATCATTTTTTTTCATGGCTCTCTAGATAATCAGCTTCTTTGTGAACTTTATATCAGCCAAAATTGCATTCTTTAAAAATCTTAATTGAAAGACTATTTATCATACTGTGGCCTGCACTTTGGACTTTGCATATGTTTGATAGGCAGCAATATATGCTGGGAAATGCAGGACTGTCCAGTGTACATTTCATTTTTCTCAGGCTGCATGGAGTCTTTAACCTTCCTGCTCACTCCCCTTATTCTCTAGGTTGAGAAAAATTGCATAAGTAAAAATATTGTTTAGTTTTATTGCATGTTGGTTAATTCCTGTACAGGGCAGATCAATAAAGGGGGCCCCTAGTC
>NC_091993.1:9375512-9410512 GCF_044704955.1 Pristiophorus japonicus | reverse complement strand
AATAGAAACTCTCAGCTCCTTAGTTACATCAGAGGAAAAGGAATTACTCTCTGAGGTGAGATTATAGTTGAACTATCTTTTATAAACATACAAAGACAATATTCAATTGGTCAGGTGGTATGGTAACACATGGTATAGCCCAGGGGTTCTCAACCTTTTTTCTTCCGAGGTGCCTCTCCCGTGTTATAAAAATTCCTGAGACAACACAAGTATGTTTTCTGTATAAAAAGTAGTTATTGGTTATTCATAACTCCATTACACCTTGCAGAAAGAAGAACTTATGAAGTTATAAATTTACATAAGCAAAGTTCTGATCCTAATTTTACATATGTGCCCATCAAACATTTGCTTAACGGGAAATGAACCAGGAGCAACAAGCACAGAGCTCACTA
Organism: Pristiophorus japonicus; assembly: GCF_044704955.1. Taxonomy (NCBI): domain Eukaryota; kingdom Metazoa; phylum Chordata; class Chondrichthyes; family Pristiophoridae; genus Pristiophorus; species Pristiophorus japonicus. The sequence goes on along the minus strand of NC_091993.1, from coordinate 9,410,120 downwards.
CAGGCTCGTTTTGTGCACACTCGGTTGGACTGGACTAAAATTCCAGGTCCACACCCTCTAACATTTCAGAAACAAAACATCCCTCTTATTCCGATACCAAATCCCAACCTGGCGGTGAAAGCCAGCGACTTGAATTAACAGCACCAGTAACGGCGAAGGCTGATAGCACATGAGTGAAATGGAGAAATAAACAGGGCCCTGAGTGACTTTACCCACCCGACCTCCTCATCATAAATCCTTTAGCGACAAAGGCAGTCTCCCACTTTCCTCCTCCCGAATCCTTTCATAAATAGCCAGTGGTATCTCAAAGGACACAAGTGCCTAGACTAGGCCTATCCATTTGCCAGAGAAGCACATGGCCATGAATATAAAGCTCTGAATCTGAGGTTTAAGGAAAATTGTGATAACGCCTTCAACTATTTTATTAATTCAGATTGAAGGAGAGTAGCACCGGGTCCCGATTATTAGGGCTGTTGGGCACGGCCAGAGACTGGAAAATCTTTTTCCTTTACAATTTGCCCCCGGCAAGGCCACGTAGCCCGTGCACACACTCTCCATTGACGCTGCTCTTTTCAAACATGCGAGCAATTTCCGACCGACACAGGGTGGCTCCGCACCAGGGGAAAGGAACGGGTTGCTAGAAATGCTCTCGCAACTACATCTGCCCACGCAACACTGGACTAACTCGTGGATTTCCCCACCCCCAACTCGGGTTTTAATCCCCCGGAAGAGAAGTTATTTCAACTATTTTATTTAATAGTTAAAAGTGGTGGTTTTTGAACGTGGAAGCTATTCGGGCTGGATCAAAAAAAAGTTACCGAGATAAATGCTGCTGTTAAAGTCAGTGACACGCAAAGGGACTAAGCATTCAACTGGTGTCCAACAGTAAGAACCATAATTCACTGCGCCTGCACAGCTAAGACTATTCCATTCATCTTAATATACAGGGGAGACTACTGATGTTTATGGCATAAATGTCAGTACTCTTCCTTGTATATTGATGGGATAAACCAACTGGCTAAATTCCTAAATACCCCTGAAAATGTAGGGGAGAGGCAGCGCTGCCCCTGGTTGTGATCACCTGTAATAAACTGTTGCTAGTTAAGGAGCAAAACTGAAACTTAGCAACAATTTGCTTATAAAAGGATTGCATATATATAGTAGAATCCACAAGAGCTCAGTTACAAGCAAGTAATTACATTTAGAAACATAGAAATTTACAGCGCAGAAGTAGGCCATTTCAGCCCGTCGTGTCCCCATCGGCCGACAAAGAGCCGCACGGCCCTCGGTCAGCAGTCCTGAAGGTTACATATAAACCCATGAACAATGGCGGAAAGGTAAAGAGCACCCAGCCCAACTAGTCCGCCTCACACAACTGCGACACTCCTTACACTGAAACATTCTACACTCCACCCCAACTGGAGCCATAGTTAATTACCATTTAACTAATAAGTATTTAGGAATTTATCACTTTTCTCTGCGTGTGTAACTTTTTGTAGGTAATTGATTGATTTTAACAAGTTATACTGTCGATAAGCTATTTTAAGCTGCCTTCCATTGTGTCATTGGAATATGTTATTGGAGATGGCTTTCAAAGCAACTTGAGCTGATTTGCAAAAGGGTTTTTAAAAGCTTGATGTAAAAAATATTTTCTCTGGGATTTTGCGTATTTTGCATTTTAAAAACTGGTGAATTAAGTATTAAATATGTTTTTATCGTGCTTTCTGAAATTGATAAATCAATTACTTGGCAGAATGATTATAATTTAGTACATTTTAAGTTTTCACTGAAGCAGCCAAGGAGAGGCATCTTGGTGGCTCAGGTAAACCTCCAGGGACTGAAATTGACCCCCTTTTTTTTTTAAGGGCCAGTTATGGGGCGGTAATTCCTTACCGACTGGGGGCAGGCAGAGGGTATGACCCATCTGTAATTGCCCCCGATCCAGGGACAGCGGAAACAGGTTTCACCACACCTCGGTTTCCACCGCGCCCCTGCCCAGCAGTCCGACTCCTTGTTGGCCGCGCGCTGAGTCCTTACTGCCCCGCACCCCCCCCCCGAGCGGGAAATTGTCCCGCGGGAGCACGGCCGCCGCTGGTCGGTACCACTGACAGCTTCGCGTGGCAGGGAGGGGGCACCGCCGCGGCCGGCATTTTCTTTCAATTGTCAGCTGACTCTGCAGTCGGCCGACAATGGCGGCCGCGGGTTTGGCCGAGCTGCCAGCAGGCAGCCTGACACCTCCTCTTGGGTGTTGGGTTGCTGGCCTGGCTGAACCCTTCCCTGGTGGCCCAGTGGCGCCACGGAGGCCTCAATGGGCCTCGCAACGTCCCTCCCCTTCAACTGAAGGGGAGGGACGTTGCTACGCTTTAGATGACGCAGCACGTCCGTGTTGCGCTGACATCATCTCCGCTGCGCCGACTGCGGTGATGGACACCGCCTCATTCCCAACCCGAACCCGTCCCTGCAGTGCCCCAAAGCGCTGGGAGGTGGTGTCACAGTTAAAGAGCCGAATTTTCCGCCTCTTCCCTCCGACTCCTGCCGGTCGGTAATAATTCGGCAATTTCACCCCCCCGCCCATCTCTGAGCCCTACAGCAAGATTAGATTTCAAATCTGCTGAGTTCGCTAAATCTCAACTGGACTAATTAAGGGGACTGCAATTGGCCACAGTGTGCTGGGATAGGGAATAAAATCAGCTTGGGTTCTTGTTCCTGATTGCTATGCAACGTGTTCAACATGTATCCCATAGGTTAAATCTGCAACTGCTTTAATCTGGCCCGTCCCCTGTGACTTCTCATTTTAAGCGCACAAACCTGATTTCAAGTATAAAAATAGAAAATGCTGGAAATACTCAACAGATCAGGCAGAATCTGTGGAGAGAGAACTCAGTTCTGACGGAGGGTCATTGACCGGAATCGTTCATGTTTCTCTCTCCACCGCTGCTGCCTGACCTGCTGAGAATTTCCAGCATTTTCTGTTTTATTTCAGATTCTAGCATCTCTAGTATTTTGCATTTGATTTCAAGTATGGTTAGTTTCACCCGAAATTTAAATTACTTCTATTTGAAATCCGTTTTGTGTACTTAATTTTAAGAGGCTGTATGAACAGCTAAGCTGCCGCCCTTAAATTACCTGGGCCTGGCAGGGGCTGCTATCTGACTGGTGGACTTAGACTAATCTAGATCAGAAGTTTAAAGAGCTGCAACTTTCCAGTTTTCAATCTTTGAGGGAGGGCAAGGGTGGGAGTGAGGATGGGAATGTGGATTGTGGGGTGGAGCAAGGATGCATAGGAATGTGGATTGTGGGGTGGAGCAAGGATGCATAGGAAGAGGGGATGAGCTTTTTATGTAGGAGGGTCCTACTTTTGTATGTATGGGGAGGTTTGGCTTTGCATTTCTGTGTATGGGACGTTTTTATATATGGGGATCTGGCATTTTTTGTGCAGGGGGCTCTATTATTTGTGATAGTGATGCTGCTTTTTGTGCATGTTTTTTTTTTAATAACCTGTGTATTGGGGCTTTAATTTCTGCATGACCATATAGTGCACCCATAGGGTTTGAGGGGAGCATTTAACCCCCATCTCCAAAACATTGTTCATCCCTGTCTTATGTCATCTGTTCAGGCTCTGCTTCCAGACAACACCTTTCCTTTTCTTTGGAAATGTATTTGTGTTCTTTCATTCTCAAGGAAAGGTGGTCTTCTCTGTCTCCTGTTTCACAGATGTGTGACCTTGGCTGAACTATACATCTATCAACATCCTTCAGATACCTCAATGCAAATAACTTTTATTCCTCTTGACGTGCAATGGTTGAATAACTTGCTCATCTGTGTGGCAATGAAAATCTTGTTCCATTCAATTCTTTTAAATTTTCCAGCCTCTCCAGTCCTCTGAGCAGCTACCTTTGGTGGCCTTGTCACAATTTAGGCTTTCTCACTGTATAAAAGCAGCTTCCATAAGCACACCAGCATTGCCAATGAACTGAAACCTTCAAGCTTATTAGTGACATGAATGGGATAGTGTGCCACAGGAACATAAGTACCTTCTTATCACGATATTTTGCACTGTAGACTACATGGGCTGTCAATAATGTTCTCCCACCTGCTTCACAAAGGAGTAAGTGGTATGCTGTGAAACCATATTGGTGGGGCTAAAAGTAATACAGGTAGTCACATTGATTTACAAATGAGACAATTTCACAGAATCAGAAACCTATAACAATAAACTGACTACAGCATTTGGCTTACTCCGTCCATAATCTGTTTCAAAACAATAAAAGTACTTTCCAAGTCTGGGATGAATTATTAAATGGAGTCTGTCTTGTTGCCTTGGATGGAAATGGGCAATATGAAGCAGGGAACTAAAGTCCTCGGGGAAAACCGCAACTCTTGTACAAATTCTTGAGCAATCCAGAGACCTGTTTTAACCCTGAAGATGAAAGGCAATCAGCATAATTCACCATTTGTACAACTGAAATACATAAGATATAGCAGCACGTTTTGGCTGTCTGCTGAATTGTTTGCTTTTGCCCCCTGATCTCTAAGGAAGCCATTTAGTATGTCTGGGTCTGTACGCTAACATACATTTAGTATTTCAAAGACACAAGATAATTTCTGTTTAATTAACTTATGAATATAAGCAGCAACTCACTGCCACCAGCTTGGCCAGATGGCTTGCTTGGAAATGTGGATTTCTCTTAAGACACCATAGTTTTTTTTTCCTCTTCACATCAAGGTGAAAGATCTGTTTGGATAATAAAGTGTGAAGTGTCGCATCAACTTGTCGACTCGGGCTGAAGCTATTCCGTGCCTGATGTGATGGGCGCAGAGAAATGATGGAAATCACTTAACCCATTAGGAGCCTACATATGATCTTGATCAGTTCAGTTATAGATACAGCAGCCATTTATTTTTGAATGTGGCTACAGTTATGGAAATCTAACCAACTTCAGCAATCACTGAATTGCTTCAAAAGAGTCAACAGGCAGTGTCCGCTTCAATGGAGTTGCATCTAAGAGATTGACACTTTCACCGAAAGACAAGGGAGTTAACTTTTTGCGGAGGCTCTCCTGTTTGCCCGTTGTAACTTCAGTGGAAGAGCTACGTAAACGCAGGGGGAAAAGTTCTAAACGGTGTTTACATAGTTTTTACGAATTTCCGCAGCTGTTCTGTGGGAGCTATGACCGATGAGCAGGAGAACCTCTGTGGAAATATACCCCCCGGGAGACAAGCTAGCTGCTGCAGTTGGTAAAGAATAGAAGAAAGAAAAGCACTGCATTTATCAAAGTTATCTATAAAACAACAGTCAACCTTACGGATAGTGTGACATACTGTTTTTCCGACTGAGAAAGTTCTTAGGATTTCCACTATAAACCTATATATTTATATTACATATATGTTTAATAAATTTGTATAGTGGTTTAAACCTGAATGAGGTCTGATGTGATGTACAATCGCTTTTGAGAACTGGAGGGCGATCTTGTTGAGGTATAGGATAATTCCAGTAGTTTAAAAGTAATTAATAGGCACACCTTCTGTTTGCTATGGCAGGCATGTTTGTGAAAATATATCTAGGTCGTTAGACTATTGAAACATTCTCAAACATTCGACAATTTGTAGGCTTTGAAAGCCCAAGCTTTAATCACTACTTCTTGTTTTACCATACATTTTTCCTTGTTGTTTTAACTTTAGTGGTGCCCTACACTATGGGTCTTGGCCTTTCACCTAGATTTCTCAATAAAATAAATACATTGATAGGTTTAGTGATGAACAGAGGAATAGGTTTCCAGGTATCCTTGATATCACTGCAGGAAATACATGGATTTATGAAAGGGAAATCCTGCTTGACAAATCTTCTAGAATTTTTTGAGGATGTAACTGATAGAATGGACAAGGGAGAACCAGTGGATGTGGTGTATTTGGACTTTCAAAAGGCTTTTGACAAGGTCCCACATGTGCAAAATTAAAGCACATGGTATTGGGGGTAATTTACTGACGTGGATAGAGAACTGGTTGGCAGACCGGAAGCAGAGAGTCGGGATTAACGGGTCCTTTTCAGAATGACAGGCAGTGACTAGTGGGGTACAGCAGGGCTCAGTGCTGGGACCCAGCTATTTACAATATACATTAATGATTTGGATGAGGGAATTGAGTGAAATATCTCCCAAGTTTGCAGATGACACTAAACTGGTTGGCAATGTGAGCTGTGAGGAGGACGCTAAAAGGCTGCAGGGTGACTTGAACAGGTTAGGTGAGTGAGCAAACGCATGGCAGATGCAGTATAATGTGGATAAATGTGAGGTTATCCACTTTGGTGGCAAAAACACGAAGGCAGATTATCTGAATGGTGGCAGATTAGGAAAAGGGGCACATCAGTCATTGAAAGTTGGCATGCAGGTGCAGCAGGTGGTGAAGAAGGCAAATGGTATGTTGGCCTTCATTGCTAGGGGATTTGAGTATAGGAACAGGGAGGTCTTACTGCAGTTGTACTGGGCCTTTGTGAGGCCTCATCTGGAATATTGTGTTCCGTTTTGGTCTTCTAATCTGAGGAAGGATGTTCTTGCTATTGAGGGAGTGCAGCGAAGGTTCACCAGACTGATTCACGGGATGGCAGGACTGACATATGAGGAGAGACTGGATCGACTGGGCCTGTATACACTGGAGTTTAGAAGGATGAGGGGATCTCATAGAACCATATAAAATTCTGACGGGACTGGACAGGTTAGATGCAGGAAGAATGTTCCCGATGTTGGGGAAGTCCAGAACCAGGGGACATAGTCTTAGGATAAGGGGTAAGCCATTTAGGACTGAGATGAGAAGAAACTTCTTCACTGAGTTGTTAACCTGTGGAATTCCCTACCGCAGAGAGTTGTTGATGCCAGTTCATTGGATATATTCAAGGGGGAGTTAGATATGGCCCTTACGGCTAAAGGGATCAAGGGGTATGGAGAGAAAGCAGGAAAGGGGTACTGAGGTGAATGATCAGCCATGATCTTATTGAATGGTGGTGTAGGCTCGAAGGGCCGAATGGCCTACACCTGCACCTATTTTCTATGTTTCTATGTTTTTATGTATCATTTTCACTGCTGGGATGCTGGGTTTGCTGCCTTTGGGTGAGGGATCTTGCGAACTAGAAGATAAGGAGCGATCATAGATATCTACTAGTTTGGGAGAATCTGAGATACAAAGTATTGTAGTCTGGACAAAACAGGGTTAATAAATATGATAACCAACATTCCTAAAGTATTAAACCCTTGAAAATTTGGCGATAGACAATAGATACTTCTTGGAAATCAAAAGCGTTGTCTTACTGCAATTCAAACTACTATTGTACATTTTCTAAGAAGTAATCAAAATCATTCTGCCAGAAGTGTTCTAGCAAATGTTCACTTTAAACAACTGGGTTATAAAAGCCTATAAATTGTTGAATAAATGTAATAAGTTCCACTGCCTTGAATAGATGATGCAATGTCTTGATTTCAATATAGGTTCCAGGAAGGAGGGAGAGTATTTGGGACAGTGTACTTAGCGCTTAAGTGGAATGAAAGAGAGAAAGAGAGAAAAACAAACCAACTCCGATCTCCTCAGTTAGTTAGATGTTGCTTAGCTGATTTACAGGAATAGGTTATTGCTGAAGCTGATATTTTTTTTAATGAAAGGTTAACAGCGGACTCCTGTTTACATGTTCTTTTAACTAGGCACCAAAAGAAAAATTGGCTGATGACAGTACTTTTGTTGGTGCAACTAGTGATGATTCAGATATTGTTACCCTTGAGCCACCACCCGTGGATGATCTTCAGACTGTCCAGGAGGAAACTGAAGTTGCAGCAGAAGAGCAGACAAATGATGACGAATTGAACCTAGGCTCATCTTCCAGTAGTCAGTATACCTTTGCACCACCGGAAACTGGTAAGAACAGGTCATTTGGAGTACAGCTGAGTACAAGATAACAATTTGTGACTGCAGTAACTTTATTCTGCATTGAAGATGTTTGAGTAGGTTTGGATCTCGCAATTCACAAAAGTTATTTGTTGGAATACTACACTTAACTATTGAGGTTAAAAATTCTATTATAAAGGGTTCTATTATCTCAGTAGAAGATACTTGTATTTTACTTCGGCGTTCAAATGAACGGTTCTTTTTGTTTGCATCACAGAGATTTTTGATACCGACTTAATGATATCGCAGCTGCCTTACTCAGCATTCTACACTGCTCGATCATTGCATATACAACTTTTACGATAGTAGATCAAAATTGCAAGCATAAAATAAGAAATACTTGTCCTCTTCAACATACTACTCCATTTCTAAATACCTGTTCCACTATACATTTATAATACAGTCAGAAAACATTACCTGAACCTCAAAATTAAATATGTCTGTGGTATATATTTATAACTAGCAGAGACCCGCAAAGCATTTGCGGTCAAATTAGTATCTTATTGCAACAGTACTTGTTCAGACTGTAATCATCATCTTCGTCTAGAGAATCAGTGCTGATGTTCTCTCTCCCTCCCCTCCTACTCACTCTCTTCCCCTCCCTCACCCCCCTCCCTCCCTCCCTCTTCAGCCTCCTCCCTCCCTCTCCCGCCCCTTCCCTTCCCCCCCTCCCATCCTCCCCCCTCCCCCTCTCTTCCTCCCCCCTCCCCCTCTCTTCCTCCCCCCCTCCCCCTCTCTTCCTCCCTCCCCTCCTCTCTTCCTCCCCCTCCCCCTCTCTTCCTCCCCCCTCCCCTCTCTTCCTCCCCCCTCCCCCTCTCTTCCTCCCCCCTCCCCCTCTCTTCCTCCCCCTCCCCCTCTCTTCCTCCCCCTCCCCCTCTCTTCCTCCCCCCTCCCCCTCTCTTCCTCCCCCCCTCCCCCTCTCTTCCTCCCCCTCCCCCTCTCTTCCTCCCCCCTTCCCCCTCTCTTCCTCCCCCTCCCCCTCCCTTCTCCCCCCTCCCCCTCTCTTCCTCCCCCTCCCCCCCTCTTCCTCCCCCCTCCCCCTCTCTTCCTCCCCCCTCCCCCTCTCTTCCTCCCCCCTCCCCCTCTCTTCCTCCCCCCTCCCCCTCTCTTCCTCCCCCCTCCCCCTCTCTTCCTCCCCCCTCCCCCTCTCTTCCTCCCCCCTCCCCCCTCTCTTCCTCCCCCCTCCCCCTCTCTTCCTCCCCCCTCCCCCTCTCTTCCTCCCCCCTCCCCCTCTCTTCCTCCCCCCTCCCCCTCTCTTCCTCCCCCCTCCCTCCCTCTCTTCCTCCCCCCTCCCTTCCTCCCCCCCTCCCCCTCTCTTATTCCCCCCTCCCTCCCTCTCTTCCTCCCCCCTCCCTTCCTCCCCCCCTCCCCCTCTCTTCCTCCCCTCTCCCCCTCTCTTCCTCCCCCTCCCCCTCTCTTCCTCCCCCTCCCCCTCTCTTCCTCCCCCCTCCCCCTCTCTTCCTCCCCCTCCCCCTCTCTTCCTCCCCCCTCCCCCTCTCTTCCTCCCCCCTCCCCCTCTCTTCCTCCCCCCTCCCCCTCTCTTCCTCCCCCCTCCCCCTCTCTTCCTCCCCCCTCCCCCTCTCTTCCTCCCCCCTCCCCCTCTCTTCCTCCCCCCTCCCCCTCTCTTCCTCCCCCCTCCCCCTCTCTTCCTCCCCCCTCCCCCTCTCTTCCTCCCCCCTCCCCCTCTCTTCCTCCCCCCTCCCCCTCTCTTCCTCCCCCCTCCCCCTCTCTTCCTCCCCCCTCCCCCTCTCTTCCTCCTCCCTCCCCCTCTCTTCCTCCCCCCTCCCCCGCTCTTCCTCCCCCCTCCCCCTCTCTTCCTCTTCACCCCCCTCTCCCTCTCTCTTCACCCCCCCTCTCCCTCTCTCTTCACCCCCCCTCTCCCTCTCTCTTCACCCCCCCCTCTCCCTCTCTCTTCACCCCCCCCTCTCCCTCTCTCTTCACCCCCCCTCTCCCTCTCTCTTCACCCCCCCTCTCCCTCTTTCTTCACCCCCCCTCTCCCTCTTTCTTCACCCCCCCTCTCCCTCTTTCTTCACCCCCCCATCTCCCTCTTTCTTCACCCCCCCATCTCCCTCTCTCTTCACCCCCCCCTCTCCCTCTCTCTTCACCCCCCCCTCTCCCTCTCTCTTCACCCCCCCCTCTCCCTCTCTCTTCACCCCCCCTCTCCCTCTCTCTTCACCCCTCTCCCTCTCTCTTCACCCCTCTCCCTCTCTCTTCACCCCTCTCCCTCTCTCTTCACCCCCTCCCTCTCTCTTCACCCCCTCCCTCTCTCTTCACCCCCTCCCTCTCTCTTCACCCCCTCCCTCTCTCTTCACCCCCCTCCCTCTCTCTTCACCCCCCCCTCCCTCTCTCTTCACCCCCCCCTCCCTCTCTCTTCACCCCCTCTCCCTCTCTCTTCACCCCCTCTCCCTCTCTCTTCACCCCCTCTCCCTCTCTCTTCACCCCCCCTCTCCCTCTCTCTTCACCCCCCCTCTCCCTCTCTCTTCACCCCCCCTCTCCCTCTCTCTTCACCCCCCCTCTCCCTCTCTCTTCACCCCCTCCCTCCCTCTTCGCCCCCCTCCCTCCCTCTTCACCCCCCCTCTCCCTCTCTCTTCACCCCCCCTTCCCTCCCTCTTCACCCCCCCTCTCCCTCTCTCTTCACCCCCTCCCTCCCTCTTCGCCCCCCTCCCTCTCTCTTCACCCCCTTCCTCTCTCTTCACCCCCTCTCTCCCTCTTCGCCCCCCCCTTCCCTCCCCCCATCCCTCCCTCTTCGCCCCCCCCCCCGTTCCCTTGCCCCCCCCCCCCTCCGCAGCAACGCCCGGGGAGGCCCCGTGCCTGCACCCATTGGCCTGTCGCCTCCACAGCCGCCTCTTCATTGGAGCAGACCCATTGCTCCCTGCCCTGATCGATTGCGAGTCCGGCCGAGCCCTGATCGCTCATTGGTCGGTGCAACTGTCACTCGGTCCGGACCACGTGCTCCCACCCATCGGTCCCGCCCCCACCCTAGGACAGTCAAAACCCAGAACAGACAAAAACTGACTTCTTCTTATAGATTTTGTAAGTAAATGCATTGTGTTTTCTAGTTGTATGTCACATTCTTGCCATGCTTCACCCACAGAGCTGAGCTTAATGCTGGCCTCCACCCACCACAGCACTATTGCCTCTGTTGACCTCATTTGTTCCCTTAGTTATAGCGTTATGCTTTTTCTGCCACTATCTCCCATGATCTTCCACACCTGTGGTAGAGTTTCTAGCATCATATCCAAAAGTCTAAGGGTCGCAGATTCAAGTGCATCTGCTGCATGACTGGCCTGGTCGGCCATTACCAGAAATGATATGAGCATCTTAAGCCAACTCAAGGGCAAGAACAATCCTTGACTTCTCTTCTCAAAGACCAGTTCTCACCTCTTTGCCATTGGCTCCCACCTTTCTTATTGCCAATACTAAGTGCAAGATGTTTATGGACTTTTTCATCCGTTAAGAAAGAACTTGAATTTCTATTGCACTGCTCATGACCTCGGTGTGTCCCCAAGCACTTCAGACAGTGAAATACTTTTGAAGTGTAGTTGTAATGTCGGGAATTCAATCTTTGCAAAGTTGCCTCAGTCAGCATCTACTTTCATGCAGACTTTCCCCTCCCCATTACATTGTACTTGCTGTTCTATCTTCCCACCCCCAGCTTCATCATGTTTATATATTTTATAAGACCCACTATCTGTTCCTTCAATTCCTTCTGCACAGGAATCATTCCCTCCTCCTTCAGAACAGCGATCAATACCCACCTCCTTGAAAAGACCATTCTTGACCTCTGTCCTCTTCAACATACTACTCCATTTTAAATTCCTGTTCCTCTAAGGTCTAATACTCCAAATATGGTGAAGGGGACACATTGGTCAATGTTACTATCATTTTTAAAAGAAAAAAAATTGAAGGTTTTGAATAGTGCTGGTAACCCAGCATATTGTATATTTTAGAAACATCAACTGACTTTTAGGAGACCAATTTATTTCAAACAAAGTAAAGCACATTCTATATCATTGCATTCAGTGCAATCTGTCCTGCAATTTAATAATAGAACAGCAGAGAACACAAGAGGATTTGGGGGTAATATGTTTGTGTACACTGTAATAGTGATAAAATGGGCCGGGCGGCCCCCACCTGCAAGGACCATCTGCGGGTCGGGGCATTCAAAGGAGCAGCATACCACTTCAAGGTACCGCGCGTGCTGGAGAGCGACGGCTGTGGAGAGGGCGACTGGATTGGACATCATGAAGATCCAGGTCGGTGATTGGAGCGTGGGCAGGTACAGCTGGAGCGGTGAGGTTGGGGCCCAGGAGAGGCGTGAGGTCGGGGCTCAAGAGGCGAGGGCCCAGGGGCAGCACAGGCCAGCCCACACTGCGATATCTGGGCGCACTAGGTCCGTGCAGCAGAGCTGTCTCCAGTTGTCTTGGTTAATCCTGGCCATGACCAAGACCTAGCTCTGTCAAGCCCGTGTGGTGGCTGGTGTGCAACGGCCACCACACATTTATATATTTTTAAAAATCCACGCACAGGCATCTTCAACCCTTCAACATGTAGTTCGGGATCTGAAATATTAGGTCCTTCATTGAAACACCTGTGAACTCATCCTATTTTGGCATGGAAGCAAGTCACCCTCGATACGAGGGACTGCCTATGATGATGCTAAAATAAAAATTCAATCTTTGCATAGTTGTAGAGAGGCACCAAGTACTTTCTTCACTGGAAGGGAAGGAAACTGAAAGAAATCTTATTTTTGTGCATTTCTTTTAAATGATTATGGATAGAGGTTGGATGCAAACTCTATAGATTGCCCCTGTACAGCACTGAAACAGCCCAAATCAAAGTCAGAAATGGCATCCTCTGTGACTGACCATGGTACTCCTCGTCCTCTTGACCTATCTGCAGCCTTTGACACGGCCAGCCACACCATTCTCCTCCAACACCTCGTTTCTGTTGTTCAGCTGAGTGGGACAGCCTTTGTTTGGTTCCAATCTTGCCTAGCCAATTGAATCTCCTGCAATGGCTTCTCTTCACGCCCCTGCACCGTTGCCTTTGGAATCCCCAAGGATCTATCCATGACCCCCTTCTGTTTTTCATTTTCATTTGGCGACATTATCCAAAAACATGATGCCCGGTTCCACATGTATTCTGACGACACCCTGTTTTACCTCCCCACCATATGGCCCCAAGTTTCCACACGCGGCAAAACAGGCGCCCCTCCGAAAACGGCGCCTGAAAAAAAACGCGCTATTCTCGAGCGCTTTGCAGCTCGATGTCAGCTTGGCGCGGCGCCCAGGGGGCAGAGCCTACCACTCGCGCCGATTTTGTAAGTCGGAGGGGGCGGATACCATTTAAATGAGTTTTTTTCGTGCCGGCAACCCTGCGCGTGCGCGTTGGAGCGTTCGCGCACGCGCAGTGTGAAGGAAACATTGGCACTCGGCCATTTTTGTAGTTCTTTGTAGCTGTTCAATTTTTAACATTTTTAATAAAACCACATTGCCCTTCCATGATCAGCACTGAGGCTTCTTGCAGCAGTGAGAAGGCTGCAGGAAGCCTCGGAAGTTGAGGCAGCCGTTTCCCGACGGGCCCGACCGACGGCAGGGGGGATGGAGGCCCCCCTCCCGTCGGGAATGGCTGCCTCAACTTCTGAGGCTTCCTGCAGCCTTCTCCCTACCGCCCCCCTGCTGCCGTCGGTCGGGCCCTCACTGCCTCCCCCCCGCTGCCGTCGGGAACGGCTGCTGCCGTCGGTCGGGGCCCTTACTGCCTCCCCCTCCCGCCCCCCCCCCCCTGCCGTCGGGAACGGCTGCTGCCGTCGGTCGGGCCCTTACTGCCTCCCCCCCCCCCCCTGCCGTCGGGAACGGCTGCCTCAACTTCTGAGGCTTCCTGCAGCCTTCTCCCTGCCTGAAGCACTTTCACACAGGTAGGAACATGGTTTATTTAATTTTTTCTTTGCTTATAAATTTTTATTCAGGTTGGAATTATTTGTATAAGTATAACTAAGGATTTATTGTAGAATGTAATGACTTCCCTCCCCCCCCCCCACCTCGTTCCCGACGCCTAATTTGTAACCTGCGCCTGATTTTTTAATGTGTAGACAAGGTTTTTTCAGGCCTACAAAAATCTTCATTTACTCCACTCTAAGTTAGTTTGGAGTACGTTTTCACTGTGGAAACTTTCAAATCAGGCGTCAGTGGCCGGACACGCCCCATTTTGGAAAAAAAAATTCTGTTCAAAAGTGAAACTGTTCTACCTGACTAGAACTGCAGAAAACTTAAATGGGGAGAATTGCGATTTCTAAGATACTCCGTTCTCCACCAGTTGCTCCTAAAAAATCAGGAGCAAATCATGTGGAAACTTGGGGCCTTTGTCTCCACTCCTCCACTGTCTTTGCATTGTCTGCCTGCTTGCCCGATATCCACTCCTGGGTGAGGCACAATTTCCTCCAGTTTAAATATTGGGAAGACCGAAGCCATTGTTTCCACCCGCTGCTGCCCCACCACCACAAACTCCATTCCCTTGCCACTGATTCCATCTCCTTCGCTGACCACTGTCTCAGACTGAACGAGACTGCTCGCAACCTCTGTCATATTTGACCCCAACCTGAGCTTCTGACCCCATAAAATCTCCAATCACAAAGACCTTCAACTTCCACCTGCGTAACATCACCAACCTCCACGAATGGAGCTCATCAAAAACTCTGCTGCCCATATTCTAACCCGTGCCAAGTCCTGCTGAACTATCACCCGTGTCAGTTTTTCTCTCGATTACATTCCTGTGAAGCGCCTTGGGAATTTTCTGCCCAAGGAAGCAGTTGAGGCTAGCTCATTGAATGTATTCAAATCACAGATAGATAGATTTTTAACCAATAAGGGAATTAAGGGTTATGGGGAGCGGGCGGGTAAGTGGAGCTGAGTCCACGGCCAGATCAGCCATGATCTTATTGAGTTGCGGAGCAGGCTCGAGGGGCTCGGTGGCCTACTCCTGTTCCTAATTCTTATGTTCTTATGTTCTTAATGGCACTATATATAAATGTGAATTGTTGATCATAGCTTAAAATGAGCAGCATAATCTTAGTTTATTTGAATAAAAATACTGCTTATCAAACTCAGTAGAATTTTAAATGAATTACACTATATAATCATTGAAATGATTTACTCTGCGTTCCTCCAACTCTGGCCTTTTGTGCATCCCTCACTCCCTTCACCTCGCCATTGGTGGCTGTGCCTTCAGCTGTCTCGGCCCTTAGCTCTGGAATTCCCTCTCCAAATCTCTTTGCCTCTCCACCTCTCTTTCCTCTAAGATATTGCTTAAAACCTACCTTGTTGACAGTGTTTGTTTACCTGTTCTAATATCTCCTTTACCTCGGTGTCAATTTTTGTCTGATTACACACCAGTGACACATCTTTGGATGTTTTACTATGTTAAAGGTGCTATATAAATGCAAGTTGATGTTGTACATATTGGTGTGCATTTGAACCTGGATAGTTGAACATTTTCTTCACAAAGTAAAGTCTGTTATTTAGGAAGTTAAGATTAGGAAAATTGATCTGATCCCGACCTCTCGCATTGCTGCTTTCAGACATCCATAAAGAGTTGTGTGATGGTGAAAAAACACGACTGCTGATTTTTTTTTCTAACTTCATTTATTTTCTCTTTTTATTCATCCTCTGTGGTAAAGTGCCTAACCCCACTGTGCTGTTCTGTCTGCCATGAGCCAGTTGGGATTCCTCTAAAATTGGCAACAATAGGAAAGAAACATGTCTGAGTCATAAGCAGCTATAGCAGTACGCTAGTATTAAAATTAATCGTGCATGGTTGTCACAGAAGCCATTCAGTAGTTTTTGTCTATCAAATTTGGATTTTTTTCTTGGTCCGGAGTGCTAAAAACATAGAAATTAGTTTGTCATAGACCATTTTGTGTATTTTCAAAATGATCTTATTTTTGCCTCAGCTCCAGAGCTTTACAACTAGAATATACCTAAGCTTACATTCTAATCTTAACTGATATTTGCACTTGGGCTTACCTGGGACTAGTTTGTTCTCAGTCAAATAGTTGAGGAAGGGGAACTGGTAAATAGTGAACTATGTCTACACAGTCTTGCTCCCTACTTACAGATGATTTATTTTTGTCTGATTCTGAAGTCCAGAATTGATGGCGGCCTGATTTCAGAATATAGGTTCAGTTGATGAAGACCCTTTGTCTATTTGATCTGATCCTTGCAGAATATCAACCGTACCATCTTCCATTACAGAATCTAGTTTCCTAAATTAGTCCAGTATTCTGGCCTCAACCATGCGTCCTGGCAAACTATTACTTTGTATTTTAATTGCTGTCTAACATTGTACTATTCTTGGACTTCTATATTTGTATTATGATCGCTTCTTGGTTACCAAAGTAAACAGATCTTTGCGATCTTCCCAAATAAGATTTGGTTAATAATCACACTTCCTTTTTAAAAAAAAAAACCACACACAAATAAATAATTTAATGCATGATGTGATCTGCACGTCAGGAAAGTGGTATAATTGTTTTAAAAATCTGTGTAAAAGAAAATATGCCGGAGCAGCTTTGGAAGATTCCAGAACATGTTAAAATAATTTAGTAATTAGCTGAGAACATCTGTCTGGCAGCCTGACTTTCTGAAGTGGTGTGATCAAACTGGACATGTAGGCTTTGCTTATGCAGTGTGACTAATAGTGATTCATAGGAGTTTTGCTTATGCTTTAATTGATCCCAACGCAACTAACCTAGTATTCTAACCTGCAAATGACTTTACATTTTATTTACGCTTGCTATCTAAAAATTAGATTTTTAGCTGTACTGTGAATGATGAAAAAAAAGTATATTATGCAAGGAATGAGATTTTGTGATGTCTTGTCCAGAATTGCCCCAAACTTGTACGTGGGCCAATATATTTGTAACTTCATGTTCATCAAGGCAGGACATATTAGTACTTGAAATGGAACGTTTTTGCAACATATCAATCAACAAGTACTCGTAGAACAAATATAGCAGTTTAGTTGCAGGGTAAAACTCCTGCACTGGCCCATCAATAGTCTTTTTAACTCTGATTTCAGAAGAGTACTTCCTGCTGAAAAGTGTAACACTTCCATTTCCTATGTTGGGCATGCTGCAAATTGTCCCCAATCATCGGATTCTGTGGACTTAAGGCCACTCGGAACTGGCCAAGATCATTTCATTTGTAACCTTTAAAACAAATAGAGGCAAGAGAGTTTTATCTCGTCAGGCTGAATTAAATTCAAGCCAAAATGTCAAGTGAAAAAACATGTTCTAATCAGGTGCACAACCAATTCTTGGGAATAACATGGGTGTATGGATACAATGGTATACCTTAATTTCAACTTCAGCAGTCCATCTGTTACTGTTGGTAATCTGATTCATTCGGCATCAGATTCTCTAGCTAATTTTGGCTCCTTAGCAAAATGTAAAGATGTTGCTCTAAATCATGTCCAATGAAATATAATGATGACAGCAGTAGGCCATATTAATGCTTTTCAAATTATTGATTTGTTGACCACACCAGAGCTTTGCAAACATTTCACTCCAAGTTTGTTCAGTTTTATTTTAAAAGCAGTGTTTTTTTTAAAACAGAAAACTTAATCAAGGGATTGTTCAGGGTTTAATCCTAACTTGTACTCAATTTTCCACATATATATATGTGCTCAACCTTCCACATAGTGCTCAACCCAATTAAAGCAATTATAGATTTTTCAGACTTGATTGTTTATACGCCTACCTAACAGTAACTACACTTCAAAATGCAATTCATTGGATGTGTGGTGCTTTAGGACAGCAAGCAGTAAGGAAGGCAAATGGCATGTTGGCCTTGATTGCAAGGGGGTTGGAGTATAAGAGTAAGGAAGTCTTGCTACAATTGTACAGGGCCTTTCAATGCATACTTCCTTCCTCAATATAAGAACGTAAGAAATATGATCAGTGGTAGGCTCTACGGCCCCTCGAGCCTGCTCTGCCATTCAGTAAGATCACGGCTAATCACCTGAAATCCACTTCCCTGCCCAATCTCTACATTCCTTGATTCCCCTAGAATCCAAAAATCTATCTAACTTAGCCTTGAGTATACTCAAAAGACTCCGCATCCACAGTCCTCGGGTGGAGAATTCCAAAGATTCACAACCTTCTGAGTGAAGAAATTCCTCCTCATTTCGGTCTTATGGCCTACCCCTCATCCTGAGACTATGCCCCCCTAGTTCTAGACATACCAGCCAGTGGAAACAATCTCTTAGCATCTAGCCTGTCAGTCCCTTTCAGAATTTTGTATGTTTCAATGAGACCACCTCAGGGAGAGAGCATAGGCCCATTCTACACAATCTCTCATTATAGAACAGCCCTCTCATCCCAGAAATCAATCTAGTGAACCTTCTTTGCACCGCCTCTAAGACAAGTATATCCTTCCTTAGATCAGAAGACAAAACTGTACCCAGTACTCCAGGTATTGGGGGTAATGTACTGATGTGGATAGAGAACTGTTTGGCAGACAGGAAGCAGAGAGTCGGGATAAACGGGTCCTTTTCAGAATGGCAGGCATTGACCAGTGGAGTGCTGCAGGGCTCAGTGCTGGGACCCCAGCTCTTTACAATATACATTAACGATTTAGATGAAGGAATTGAGTGTAATATCTCCAAGTTTGCGGATGACACTAAACTGGGTGGCGGTGTGAGCTGTGAGGAGGACGCTAAGAGGCTGCAGGGTGACTTGGACAGGTTAGGCGAGTGGGCAAATGCATGGCAGATGCAGTATAATGTGGATAAATGTGAGGTTATCCATTTTGGGGGCAAAAACACAGAGGCAGAATATTATCTGGATGGCGGCAAATTAGGAAAAGGGGAGGTGCAATGAGACCTGGGTGTCATAGTTCATCAGTCACTGAAAGTGGGCATGCAGGTACAGCAGGCGGTGAAGAAGGCAAATTGTATGTTGGCCTTCATAGCTAGAGGATTTGAGTATAGGAGCAGGGAGATCTTACTGCAGTTGTATAGGGCCTTAGTGAGGCCTCACCTGGAATATTGTGTACAGCTTTGGTCTCCTAATCTGAGGAAGGACGTTCTTGCTATTGAGGGAGTGCACCGAAAGTTCACCAGACTGATTCCAGGGATGGCTGGACTGTCATATGAGGAAAGACTGGATCAACTGGGCCTTTATTCACTGGAGTTTAGAAGGATGAGAAGGGATCTCGTAGAAACATATAAGATTCTGACGGGACTGGACAGGTTAGATGCGGGAAGAATGTTCCCGATGTTGGGGAAGTCCAGAACCAGGAAACATAGTCTTAGGATAAGGGATAGGCCATTTAGGACTGAGATGAGGAGAAACTTCTTCACTCAGAGTTGTTAACCTATGGAATTCCCTGCTGCAGAGAGTTGTTGATGCTAGTTCATTGGATATATTCAAGAGGGAGTTAGATATGGCCACGGCTATGGGGATCAAGGGGTATGGAGAGAAAGCGGAAAAGGGGTACTGAGGGAATGATCAGCCATGATCTTATTGAATAATGGTGCAGGCTTGAAGGGCCGAATGGCCTACTCCTGCACCTATTTTCTTTGTTTCACCAAGACCCTGTACAATTGTAGCAAGATTTCCTTGTACTCTAACCCCCTTGCAATAAAGGCCAACATGCCATTTGCCTTCCTTACTGCTTGCTGTACTTGCATGCTAGCTTTCTCTGTTTCTTGCATGAGGACACCCAAATCTCTCTGAACACTAACATTTAAAAGTTTCTCACCGTTTAAGAAACATTTCCCTACATTATACTTCATCTACCACCTTACTGCCCAATCACTTAGTCTATCTATATTCCTTTTCAGACTTTGTGTTCTCCTGACAGCTTACTGTCCCACCTAGCTTTGTACCGTCAGCAAACTTGGATGCATTACTCGGCAACTTCACCTAGGTCATTAATATAGTTTGTAAATAGCTGAGGCCCCAGCACTGATCCTTGCGGCACCCCACTAATTACAGCCTGCCAACCTGAAAAAGACCCGTTTATCCCTACTCTCTGTTTTCTGTCCGTTAACTAATCCTCTATCCATGCTACTATATTACCCACAACCCGATGAGCCCTTATCTGTGTAATAATCTTTTATGTGGCACCTTATTAAATGCCTTTTGGAAATCCAAATATACTACATCCACTTTATCTACCCTGCTAGTTACATGCTCAAAAAACTCTAATAAATTTGTCAAACACGATTTCCCTTTCATAAAACCATGCTGACTCTGCCTAATCATGTTATGATTTTCTAAGTGCCCTGATACCACTTCCTTAACAATGGATTCCAGCATTTTCCCAACGACTGATGTCAGGCTAACTGGCCTTTGGTTCCCTGGTTTTTTTCTCTGCCTCTTTTCTTGAATAGCAGTATTACATTTGCTACCATCCAATCCGCTTGGATCATTTAGAACCTAGGGAATTTTGGAAGATCAAAACCAGTGCATCCATTATCTCTGCAGCCACCTCTTTTAAAACCCTAGGATGTAGGCTGTCCAGTCCAAGGGATTTGTCGGCTTTTAGTTCCTTTAGTTTCTCTAATACTTTTTCTCTACTTTATATTAATTACGTTAAGTTCTTCACCCTCATTAGACCCTTGGTTCCCCACCATATTTGGTATTCATTTTGTGTCTTCTACTGTGAAGACAGATACAAAATATTTGTTTAACGTTTCTGCCATTTCCTTATTCCCTATAATAATTTCTCCTGTCTCAGCCTTTAAGGGTTCAACATTTAATTTTGCTACTATCTTCCTTTTTACATACTTGTAGAAGCTCTTACAATCTGTTTTTATATTTCTTGCAAGTTTTCTCTCATTCTATTTTTTCCCCTTTTTTATCAACATTTTGGTCATCCTTTTCTGGTTTCTGAAACTCTCCCAATCCTCAGGCTTACTACTATTCTTTGCAACATTATAAGCTTCTTTCAATCTAATGCTATCCTTAACTTATTTAGTTAGCCATGGATGGATAACTTTTTCCTTGGAGTTTTCGTACCATTTCTGTCTATTTTATGAATCCTCTCCACAGCCTTTTCAGTCGGTACTTTCTGTTTTGAGTTGCTCAGATTTCTGGTTGGTGTATCATTACCTTTTTTTCATTAGCTTTAACTTATCCTATTTGCCTGGAATATGATACGTTATCCTCCCTAACCTCTCTGCAATCTTTGATATGGCTAACCACTCCATCTTCCTCCATTACCTCTTCATCCTCACGGCACTTTCCTTTTCATGGTTCTATTCATATCTGTTCTGACATAGCACAACTCCTGCAATGGTTTCTCCTCCTGTCAGTATACAGTTGCATCCAATGTACACAGTGTTACACCTTTGGCCCTCTTTTATTCCTATTTATATACTGTTGCTCTGAGGGAAACTTAACTGGACCAGCTACATAAATACTTAGAGGGAACATTGATCAGGGAAGACTCTCCACTGTTTGAAGCCATACCTAATACAAAGGAAGATGGTTGTGATTGTTGGAGGTCAATCATCTCAGCCTCAGGACATCACTGCAGGAGTTCCTCAGGGCAGTGTCCTAGGCTCAACCATCTTCAGCTGCTTCATCAATGACCTTCCCTCCATCATAAGGTCAGAAGTGGGGATGTTCGCTGATTGCACATTGTTCAGTTCCATTTGCAACACCTCAGATAATGAAGCAGTCCATGCCCACATACAGCAAGATCTGGACAGCATTCAGGCTTAGGCTGATAAGTGGCAAGTAACATTTGCACCACACAAGTGTCAGGCAATGGCCATCTCCAACAAGAGAGAGTCTAAACACCTCCCCTTGACATTTAACGGCATTACCATCGTCAAATCCTCAACCATCAATATCCTGGGAGGTCACCATTGACCAGAAACTTAACTGGACCAGGCACATAAATATTGTGACTACAAGAGCAGTCCAGAGGCTGGGTATTCTGCGACGAGTGACACGCCTCCTGATTCCCCAAAGCCTTTCCACCATCTACAAGACACAAATCAGGAGTGTGATGAAATGCTCTGCACTTGCCTGGATGAGTGCAGCTCCAACAACACTCAAAAAGCTCCAATCCGTCCAGGACAAAGCAACTTGCTTGATCGGCACCCCATTCACCATCTTAAACATTCACTCCCTCCACCACTGATGCAATGTGGCTGCAGTGTGCACTATCTGCAAGATGCACTGCAGCATCTCCCAAACCCGTGACCTCTACCAACTAGAAGGACAAGGGCAGCAGGGGCATTGGAACACCACCACCCCCAAGTTACACACCATCCTGACTTGGACATATATCACAGTTGCTTCATTGTCGTTGGGTCAAAATCCTGGAACTTCCTACCAAACAGCACCGGGAGTACCTTCAGCACATGGACTGCAGTGGTTCAAGAAGGTGGCTCACCACCATGTTCTCAAGGGCAGTTAGGGATGGGCAATAAATACTGGCCTTGCCAGCAACGCCCACATCCCATGAATGAATAAAAAATAAATTTGCCAGTCTTGAGTCCCAGGTTGCAACCTCTGCTCTTATGAATCTTAACTACTGTGCATATTTCCTGCCAATGCTTCATCTCTTGTGGCAGAGGCTCCTGCCATCATGCCCTACACTGGCATTCACTCCCTTAATCCTTCTACCTTGCGACATCTCTATCCACCTTCAAATGCCCCCTAAAAATTTACATTTTCGACCATTCCTTTGCCACTGAGCTCCTGCTCAATGTCTATTACCCCAGTCTTTGTGAAGTGCCTTGGTGCAGTTTGCTAGTTCAAAGGTGTTGGGAATGTCTGTTGTTAACAGAACTGAGCAGGGTTATGATTTTTGTTTCCTCCTTGAGTATTGCGTAAAAGTTTGGAAAGGGATAGAGTAATCTACTGGAGGGAAGGAAGTTCCTTATCTTGGTAGCCTGACTGATCTATTGTTTAAAAAATTAATGTATTTTCTTATTTGTCTTGCTTGTTCAATTTGGAAGTGGGATGTACAGTGTAAATGTTATTGCTTCTTGTGCATTTGACATTTTTTATCTGCGACTTACTTCAGTTTTGAAGCAAAAATAAGGGACATCCTTCTCTGATTCCTGTATTGAAGAGGAAATGTGGAGGAGCTGGATGCACAAAGTAGATTTGGAGTTTGACTACATGAACTGACCCACTATCTGAACACAACACCAATGGATGTTTCCTGAGTAAAGTGAGCGGAAATCCAGTCAAGTATTTATCTGTAGGGCAGGTTGTTGATGCTGCTAGAGTGGTGTACCATGTGGATCAGGTGTCCAGTGTTGTTTCCTGAGTGACAGCCTTGTATAAACCCTGTTTGGTTCACAGTGGACAAGGACCAAGGGAACCACATCCAACCTAGTTGCTAGGATCTTGGCTAATATTTCAGTCAGCATTGAGCAGGGATAGGAGTCAACAAGATGAGCTGGGGATGGAGTCATTTTTTCCTTTAAGAAAGCTTTCTAAATGATCCCACTGATGTGATAAAATAGTAATAACCACAGGTAGACTTCATTGCACTGATGTCTATTTTACACTACCCTACATAATCTTTTATAATGTCTTTTCTTTTTCAGTATCTGCAATCGAAGGAAGCAGAGATGAATCAAGTAGTGATGAAACCGGTGATAAATCCAGCCCTACACTACGAAGGCGACGCATTCGAAAAAGAACGCTGTCTTCTTCCAAAGCCGAGGAAATACCTGGTGAGGATGTGGTGGATGGGGAACAGCAGCAGCAACAGCAGCATCGTTTCAATACCACTCTGAATAAATGCATCTTACTTGCACTGGTTATCGCTTTCAGCATGGGATTTGGACACTTCTATGGTGAGTTTAACAGAATCAACTTGCTTGTATATTGCTCCGTTGCCATAGTAAATGTCCCAAGGTGCTCCACAGAAGAGAAAGGGGAAGAGGAGATGACCACTGAGCTGTAATTGGGGAATTGGAGGAAAAGATCAAAGATAGAAATTTTGAGAAGGCTTTTGAAAGTGGGGAGAAATAGCAAGGCAGAGAGGTTGAGGGTGAAGACAGTTGAAAACTCTCGCATGGATAGTGGAGTTGAGGGATGGGAGGATGCACAGAAGGCCAGACCAGTGATATAACATAAGTTGTGCTGTAACTTTGAATAGTGCAGTCTTGTGGTTACAGTTTGGCTTCCTTCCCTTTTACCAACTTTGTGGTATCACAAACTGAAGCAACACGAGTTAAGTCTCTTCAATTTGGGCAGTGGCCATCTGCTGTTGGCCACTCTTTTCCTGTCAATCTGGGAAGCATATGAGTTTTACAAAAAAAAGGGGACAAAAATATTCAGGGGAAAAAAGGAAATGATAAGGCAATATTGAGGTTTATAAAGGCATCTGTGAAGTGCAATCTTTGTTCAGGATAGTTGGGAGGATGATCTTATTGGCTAGATAGAACTATGTTTTGTTACATCTTGGTCATTGTTGGGTTGCCAGAATGTGAAGGATAGATTTTTTAAATCTTGAATAGTTGTAGCTTTATTGGGAATTTGATGATTTCCTTAAAAAAAAATGACTGCCAATCAGGCTGTAAAGTTACATGCAGCAGATTTTAGAAAGCACCAGTATCAGTAGTTGAATACAGTTGATGTTGCTGGGAGTATTGTACAAGGTATTGAGATGTCATACTTTATTTACTGCTCCCAGGTTCTGGAAGCCAGTCATTCGATTATATCCATTTTTATTGTTTGATTAAAAAGTGAAGTAAGGAGAAGAAGGAATGAGGCTCTGCCTTTTATTAGGAATGTGTATATTCTGGCCATTAATGTAGAGCGTACTTTAAAAATAAGAAACTTGCAGCCATGGGATGTACAGTCAACTGAATTGCACAAGGTAAAGTGGTCACTTGCACATCCGTGTGACTTTAGGGAACTGAGCTATCACATCTTCCAGAGACAATGCATATTATGTGTAATGTCAGTTTAAAGGCCATTCTGATACGTTGTGACCTCTTAAGTTTATGTTCTGCATTTTGGTTTATGGTTAGTTTTTTATGTATTTTCAGGTGAATTTGAAGGTAAGAAAGGCAGTAGTGAGTACAATAACAAAAGTCTTAAGAATTGTTTGGAAATATTTTATCAAATTTACATGCAATGCAGAGGTAACTAGAGTCTTGGAACCTTTCTTGATGCTGCAAGCGTGACTGCTCTAATGTGCTCCCATTGATTTTTTTTAATGTCGACAGTTTGGTTTGGTTTCACAAGTTTAAAATAAATTGACTTCTTTTTCCAAATGCAATGAACTCCAGCAAAGTCCCAGCTGTTTAAAAGTGTACAGTACAGAAATGCATAACTCCAGTTTTTATTTTTAGATTTCAAGGGTATGTTGCACCAAATAGTTTTCTTTTTCTCATGTCTTCATGGGAAATATACACCGTTGGCCAATAGGACAGGCATGCTCAAAATGTTTTATCTCTCCCGTTTTTGTGATGGTCTCTTAAAATGTATGAGATTTTCAACTTGCGCCCTGCACACACTAGAGTAAGTGAGAGTGATAATGCAACAGAGTGGGGTGGATCAGGTCTATGTCCCATCGCTTCACAGCACCACATGACAGTGCCTCAGTAACTTGAGGAAGGACATTCTTGCTATTGAGGGAGTGCAGCGAAGATTCACCAGACTGATTCCCGGGATGGCGGGACTGACCTATCAAGAAAGACTGGATCAACTGGGCTTGTATTCACTGGAGTTTAGAAGAATGAGAGGGGACCTCATAGAAACGTTTAAAATTCTGACGGGTTTAGACAGGTTAGATGCAGGAAGAATGTTCCCAATGTTGGGGAAGTCCAGAACCAGGGGTCACAGTCTAAGGATAAGGGGTAAGCCATTTAGGACCGAGATGAGGAGAAACTTCTTCACCCAGAGAGTGGTGAACCTGTGGAATTCTCTACCACAGAAAGTTGTTGAGGCCAATTCACTAAATATATTCAAAAGGGAGTTAGATGAAGTCCTTGCTACTCGGGGGATCAAGGGGTATGGCGAGAAAGCAGGAAGCGGGTACTGAAGTTTCATGTTCAGCCATGAACTCATTGAATGGCGGTGCAGGCTAGAAGGGCTGAATGGCCTACTCCTGCACCTATTTTCTATGTTTCTATGTATACGATAACACTGGGTTATTTACAGCAGTTGGAAGAGGTTGTATAGTCCTCCACTAGAGCTAGTGGTAATACTTGCAGTGGCCAAGATGAGGTTTTCTTATACTGGACATCAAGATTTGATTTGGTACTTGAAAGCATTCTGGAGTATATGCAGCATGTAAAATTTGATTTAATATTGGTTGGCTGTCTACATAACAGCAGCAAATGCCCCTAACATTTTTTCAAGTTTGGTTGCTCAAAGCATGGACATATTTATTGAGATGAGTTGGTGTTCTGTATGACATTTGTAACCTGTTTAGTTTTTTTCCCTTGTAGCATGCAAAAAAAAACAATTATTTTTATATTGCAATTTGAATGTATATATTTGATATAGAAAGATTTTGTATTTGTTTGAACATTTTGTGCACGAACTTTCAGTAAAATATGGGCTGCTGTGAAGATCTGTAAAATTATTATGCATGGTTTTCTTCACAAAGTGATAGAAAAAGCTTGTGAACTCATTTGCTTGCGTTAATATTTCACAAAAAAATGAAAACGAAATTGGAAAATCTAGATACAACTAATATTAGGATGAGCTAATAATACTAGTATTCAAATGCACATTACACATTTGCTTGTACGAACCTTTTTTTAAAGTGCCACTGTATAATCATATAGTGACATTCCTAATTCAGGTTTTATTTAGATTCTTTCAATTTCTATAAACTACACATTTAAAGAAGTTGTAATCTTATATGACAATTGTTAATCAATGCATGCACTAAAAAACACAAGATGACAAGAAAAATAATTTCTAAAGTGACTAACTGGATCTTAGAAAGAACTCTTGAGTTATTTTAACATTTGGTTAGATTTTTCAGTTTTAAGGATACTTATTTTGTATCATATGTGGTCGGCATGGTTACATTTATCCTCAGTATTTAGTTGCAAGCACTGTAACTGCTTTTCTCCTAGTCCTTCTGACCCTGTAACAAAAATCCAAATACCCAAAAGTCTATTTTGAAACTGGAACAATTGGTTCCTTTGTGCCCCAAATACAACTAATGGTGAGTTATCAAATAGAGTTTTACATCTATGACTTGATTATAGAAATCAAAAATAAATGTAATGAAATAGAATGCATAAATCAAACCTTCACAAAACTTTTTAGGATTTGCAATCCCAGGAATGCAAATTTTGTACGTGTAAAAAGTGACAAGTACGCCAGGTTTTATCATTTTTCACTATTCACGTTCATGTACCTTTAATCATTGCACAGAGATACAGTGTGAAGTTATACTTGTGTAGTGGTGAATGAGACAATATTGCTACACTTTCAATTTCCTGTCATATTAAACTGAGACAGTATTGTGTGTGTGTGCACATAGCTAATCATAAACTTGCGCATGTATTTACATTTTTTTTGTATTTATATCAAGTCTCTGTTGAAATAAATTGCTTTTGGGGTTGAGACTAACCTGCGAATTTAATACTTGATCCCCGTTTAGGAGACTTTCAAGATGGCAGCCAGTTGCCTCTGAAGAGGGGTGAGACGAAGCTCATTTGAAATAATGGGGAGTATGAGAGGGCCATCCTTGCTCTTGATAGCCCCCATTAAACTTTTTTTAAAACATTGCTTTAAAATGTATATTTTAAGTTTATACTTTAATTAATTAGAATTTCAGCAGCATAGAATAATCTGGGGATTACTTGTCACTGGAATATACTGTATTAGTGCACATTCATATAGATATACGCTCTTGTACTCAATCTTTCACTTACTCGCACATTTATTTCCCTCTTGGTGATGGGTGTCCCTCTGTCATGTTGCAGTATTGATTTTCTGCTCCTGCTCTAGCCCAGCATTGTGCCTTAACTCTCTCACTATCCATTGCAGATCTCATATGAACATCAGTGTGAACTTTTTAACTTTCTATAATGCATGTAAACTTGTGGGCACTTTTGATGTGTAGACCATGCTCACTAGAAGCTGGCTTGAGATTGCCCAGTTTATTATTGTGTAGGACCGTTGTGATTGGAAGAAAGAGAAGGCTTCAGTCCCATCAGACCAGGCAGGATTAAAGCCAGTGTCCCACAGAGTACTAACCTGTTCTTCCTTCTCTGTCCCACCCCATTTTATTTTACAATATAGTCTAATGTGACTAGTAAGAAACTCAATGATTATGGCCATTGAGCAATATTACTAAATTATTTTCAAATAGAGGGCACTTTTTTAAATTAAAAAAAAAAGCATTAAAATCATTTAAAAAATTTATATGTGTTTCATAACATAGTGTATTTCAAAATAGTAACAAATTAGAAAAATGGATCAATCTGATATGACTTAAATTCAGTTATCTGCAGTATGCCATTGTTTACAGCTTGCTGCTTTCTTTTATTCATGTTTTTCTCGTCCCCTACCCAGTAGCTGCTGGCACTCTCCGGTACCTCAGCTAAGTCACCAATTATAATGTACAAGCCCGGATGGTGAGCGTTGTCAGGTTATTCAAACTAAGCCTGATCTTGATCTTACCTGATGTCCTCGCACGTGTCCTTTCCCGCAGAGGTTGCTGGAAAGAAATCAGTGGCTGATTTATCTTTACCAGTCTCTGAGCACTGAGGCCAAATCTAGCACTCTACTGCTCTGCTGGCTGAGATTGGTTAACTCCATACACCAGGGAACAAGCCTGGGATCTACTGGTGTATATGGCGAGGTACTTCATCAGGTGTTGCCTATACCTTCTGGGCCACCAGGGGAACTGCTGCTCATTGCTTTCTGATCCCCAGTTGCAAGATAGATTATTAACTCACTTGTCACTTATTTCTGAGTTATTTGTTTGGCTTTACTTGTGGAGGTCATAGCTCACTGTGGGCCATAAGCACATTTATTAAAGTAAAGGATTTTATTCTCTAAATCTTCCAGGACATCATAAAGGATTATAATATTGTTGAAAAGAGAAACCTAAATCATGAGCACTTGTCTGAATAAAATTTCATATTGTTTTTTTATGCTGTTCTTTGGAGATCAGCTTGGAGTTTAAATCCACATTGTGCATCTCAATTCAGTAATACTTTTAACTAGATTAATTTTGGGGCAGCTTTTCTCCTGTTGCCATTAAATGCTCTGTGTGTGTGTGTGTGTGTGTGTGTCTCTCCCCGCCCCCCCCCCCCGCCAGAAATGTGGTGCGAGAACATGTTTAGTATGCAACAGATGCAAAACGTTTACTTTTGTGCATGTGTGTCGCAGTGAGGTGACAGCATAGAGGAGACCATCTATTTTCCTCCAGCTGCTAATGTGAGTGAACAGATCTGTGCCAATCCGAGGGAAATATGCCCTCAGCTGTGCAGTATTTGTATTGAACTGTATACATACAGAGCTCCAATGTAACATTGTTTACTCATTAGTTGTTAACAACGTGACTTTTCTGGATCGTAGGGCAATTTGTTCAAAGCTTGAGATAAGTGTTTTAAATAAATATGGGCACTGAGATATGTATTGTAAAAATCTATTACACTTGCATTTTTCTAATGCCTTATCACGTTAAAATATAATACTTCACATAGTGAATTATTTTTGAAACAAAGCAACTGTAGGCAAACATTTAGACACTAGCCTTGTTTATCAATACAATAATATTTTAAAAATATAGCCGACTTTAATAAGCATAAAAAATAAGATGGCATGGCAGAGCTAAGAACTGCAGTAAGATGCTCAATGCTCAAAGAATGGGAGCAGGGGTGGAGTGGGTGGGAAGGGGGATGGAGTATGCCAGCTGGGTATTATCTCGTGTCTTATAGTGGCCAGAAAAAAGGGGCACTGATGGAGGTCCACGTGTCGCTCCTGCATCATGGTAGCAGGGATGTGAGTCTAGATAAACTTGAAGAAATAAGGGAATCATTTACATCAGGAAAAATTACATAAATTAAAAAGTATGTTCAGTGTCAGACAAAAGCCGAACAAAATCTTTATCTGAATTGTGGAAAAATAAAAACAAACTTCAACCCAAACTTGAATTGCTAGTTGAGCTAGAATAAAGATGTTTGTGCTGGACTTCACCTGTGCAGGTTAAGACATTGTTCATGTATGTGAGGAAATAACTGAAATGTACTCCCCTTGTGGAGCACACTGTTACAATATAGTGTTAGCATAAAGAGAAAGAATTGGATAATGTAAGTGGGTAATCTCAAATATAATTTAGTGCAATATAAGTTTGTAGCTTAATACCTGCCAGGCCATTCTTACTGGGTCACTGTCTTATTTATTTTGTTCATTTTGTACAATCTGTAGAGTATGCAAAAGCAAAGACTCAAAAATCCTATTATTCTTGTGAAATCTGTCTACATGTTGAGTTTTTGGAAATAATAATTTGTTAAAATGCAACATACAGAATGTATTTTGTTTTGTGCACATTTAATGTTTTTGGATATGTATATTTATCATTTGGGAGCTTGGGGTGAGGGAAGAGAGTGAATGCATGCGTAAACACAAATATATAAAATTGCAATGACCTGATGGGACAAACTACAGCCAATGAGATATCAACCAGATTTATATGAAGAAAACTTAGCAAAGTTAGGATGTATTTATCCCTCGGGTTTATTGTACCAATCGTGTTCCAGAACTGCATTTATTTCACATATCAGCATTATCTCATCATTTGCATGTGCTACTATCATTGATTGATCTTTCAT
This sequence comes from Pristiophorus japonicus, assembly GCF_044704955.1. Taxonomy (NCBI): domain Eukaryota; kingdom Metazoa; phylum Chordata; class Chondrichthyes; family Pristiophoridae; genus Pristiophorus; species Pristiophorus japonicus. Next base: position 9,379,400 of record NC_091993.1, on the reverse strand, counting down.
ACTTATCAAGTAACCAGCCATTAATAAATTGATAAAAGGAAATCCAAAAGTCTGTTTTTTTGATAGTGCCATGGTGTGTTTTCTTTTGGCTGATTGCAGGGACGACCCAAATACAGGAACAACAGAAAATGGTGAAGAAAATCCACGAAGATGAGATGAATGATGTTAAGGATGATCTATTTCAGTGTCAAAAGGACCAAGAAATATCTACAGACAATAAGGTGGGTTGTAAGTAAACATTATTACATCCCTACAGATAATAAAGCTGTCCTGTGTTTGCCCCACACCAGTTGATATGGAATCTTCAGTACAATGAAGCCTCAACAAAATAGTAAAATATTGATGCTATGTTTGCGTAGAATGAGTATGTTACACCTGCAATCAGTATTTCTAGAAGAAGATTGATTGGTGCCACAGTAGTGGTGGTTTGAGCGGAGAATAGCACTCTGAATAAGTGCAATTTCTGATACCACTTCTTAGTGAAAAGCACTTGATATTTTTACTGTCATGCAACTTTCAGAAAAGTGTCAGAATTTGTTATGGAGACATGAGCAGGGCCATTGAAAAATTGTGGCATAAGATGCAAGGATGTTCACTTATATTTTGCACATGGTGTTGGTACTCTCTTCTATTCCTGACTATTAAATTATTTTATTAATTCACTCTCCCTTCCTAGTGCGATCATGTAGCCATATTTCTCATCTACCCATCCACAGTTCATGCAAGTACTCTTCCCACTTCCCTCCCCGCCCCCCCCCCCCATATTGGGACTCTTCTCATCTCTTTCTTCCTCCCCCCAGGCCCCCCCAGTTTATACTGGCACTCTTCTCCCAACTCTCCCTAATTGATTCAGGTGTTTCTGTCCCTTTCCCTGGTTCATGCTGGCACTCTTTATTCCTCCTTCTCCCCAGCTCCAAAACTATTGTGAGTTCAGGAATTCCTGCCCACAGCGTAAAGTATAGGTTGAGTCAGGGAGTGAAGCAGGAATGATTTTTGTAGATTCCATGATTTAAAAACAAAGCTCCAGTTTTCCAGTGGCCTTGTTAATGAGATGATATTAAGCAGTGTTGCCCAATTCAGTTTTGCTTTTATCTAAGTTGATTTGATATTAGCAATTTCTGCAGATTTTTTTTCTGTCCCCAACAAAATATACATTCTGTCACTTGATGTTGTACAATGTTGAACACATTACTTAAAATAACTTGCACTGTAATTTAAGTAACTGCCTGCCCCACCCATACCAACAAATTCAGTGGAATAGCTGACTTACTAGCATGACCAGTTGGCCCAACTGCAAAGAACCAAAGTAACATTACAGTATGTCTGGCATCATTCCATCAGTGATGTCAGTTTTTTTGACTTTTCCCAATATCTGACCTATCAGTCCAATAAGTCTGCTTTGTACCAGTGAAAATTAGAATCAACACTCGAGTGAAGATTGAGCCAATAAGGAGGTAAATCAATTTTATATGGCCCAGTCACAAAAGCACTAAAAGACCTAAATATCTTTAATATATCCTCTTTGTAAGATCGATGCTAAAGCAAAATCTGCTATTTTTGTTAAGAACAGGAATGCAGTGTTCAACAGATTTTCTAAATATTCCATATGGATTTTGGTGAGATTTCCACAGATTGTAATGGAGTATTACAACAGCTAATATCAGCTCATTTCAAAAAAAATGTTGGACTTGATTTGCAGCTGCACTAAATATAACTCCACAGTAATTAAAGGGTAAGGCTTTTGGAGAATTGTTAAATAATCCAGAATGCTGTTCTCGATTATTTAACACCTCTTAGTGCCACTCATTGCAATGTTGTTGGTCAATGCTAAAGAGGGTTGGGAATTTTATCCTTAATGACCATTAATTAAAATATCAGCAAGGTGAAATCTTATTGAATTGATCTTCATAATATTTTATATCAATGTGAATAGAAATGGTATTTTATTTGGGAAAAGTTCCATCCAATTGAGAAGTTCTATCAGAGTTAGTGAGCTTCCACACCTTTGCTGATCAATGGCAAATGAGTAGTTGTGCCTTAAAGACTGGAAGGTCTTTGGTTCAAACTCAGGTGTGTCCGAAGTGAGCTTATTTGAGATGAACTTGATTTCACTGATACAAAAATATAAAAGGTGGTATGTGCAGCAGTCATATACTCACTGATAGCTGCCATGTTACAAATTAGGCCAAAACTGAGGAACTTTTGGAAGACATAAAGGAAAAACCAGACGAGCTGCTTACACTGACAGAACGTATGGATAAAATAAGAAAAGAGAACCAGCAGCTCAAACAAAAGCAAGCTGAGCTTCAGGTAACTCAACTGCTCTTGGATATTTATATGACTATTCTCAATATACTACAAATGATCTGTGTTCATGTGAGTGCTTCATATCAGTGACTTGTATTCAAATATTATGATTCAAATGCCTGATCTGACCGTGTTCTCTTGTTGACCTCATAAGTCTTCCAGCTATCAAACCTAAGCACGTTTAGCTTTGTGCTATTGGTGTTCAGATGCAGAAACAGTGAATAGTTTGCGTGTGTGAAATTAACATTATTTTTAAGGATGCGCTTATTTGTACTGCCAAAATGACCAACATGCTCCACCCTTTGTTTCTGATTGGTCTACTTGGAGGATAAACCACATCCTGAAGTGTCACAGGAATGTGTAACTGGAACCTCCTATCATAAGGTCTCACTGACTTTGCAAATTGCAACTCTATCCACTTTGACTTCCTGAAGTGACAGAGGACACAGCTTTCCCAGAAGACAGCAAGGGCCAGCCAAAGTCCTGGACCCCGGTCCAAGTACCTCCCTCCCCCAGCCGAAGTGCCTTACCCCAGTCCAAGGGCATCCTCCCCATTTTGTACAGATTGTTAACAGGTTTATTGGGTATGAAGTGAATGATGGTGTCGTGACTTCTGGATATCATCCACTCCAACGATGTTCCTTGTAGGTGGTTGGAAGAACGTGATCCATCTTCTCCGAGTTCCCTCTCTCCCCTCCCCCATCTGGTCCCCCCTCTTCACTTCCCCTCCCCCCACAGCCTCTCTTCCTCCAGCCTCTCTCTCCCCACTCCCCCAGCCTCCCTCTCTCTCCCGCCCACCGCTCCCCCCCCAAGCCTCTCGCTTCCCCTCCACCCCCCCCTCCACCCTCTCTTCCCCCCCCTCCACCCTCTCTTCCCCCCCTCCACCCTCTCTTCCCCCCCCTCCACCCTCTCTTCCCCCCCTCCACCCTCTCTTCCCCCCCTCCACCCTCTCTTCCCCCCCTCCACCCTCTCTTCCCCCCCCTCCACCCTCTCTTCCCCCCCTCCACCCTCTCTTCCCCCCCTCCACCCTCTCTTCCCCCCCTCCACCCTCTCTTCCCCCCCTCCACCCTCTCTTCCCCCCCCTCCACCCTCTCTTCCCCCCCTCCACCCTCTCTTCCCCCCCCTCCACCCTCTCTTTCCCCCCCTCCACCCTCTCTTTCCCCCCCTCCACCCTCTCTTTCCCCCCTCCACCCTCTCTTTCCCCCCTCCACCCTCTCTTTCCCCCCCTCCACCCTCTCTTTCCCCCCCTCCACCCTCTCTTTCCCCCCCTCCACCCTCTCTTTCCCCCCTCCACCCTCTCTTTCCCCCCTCCACCCTCTCTTTCCCCCCCTCCACCCTCTTTCCCCCCCTCCACCCTCTCTTTCCCCCCCCCTCCACCCTCTCTTTCCCCCCCCTCCACCCCTCTTTCCCCCCCTCCCCCTCTCTTTCCCCCCCTCCACCCTCTCTTTCCCCCCCTCCACCCTCTCTTTCCCCCCCTCCACCCTCTCTTTCCCCCCCTCCACCCTCTCTTTCCCCCCCTCCACCCTCTCTTTCCCCCCCCTCCACCCTCTCTTTCCCCCCCTCCACCCTCTCTTTCCCCCC
>NC_091993.1:9329716-9375312 GCF_044704955.1 Pristiophorus japonicus | reverse complement strand
CCTCCCCCTCTCTCTCTATCCCCACCCACCCCCATCCCCTCTCTCTCCTCCCCCCCATCCCCCCCTCGCTCTCTCTCCCCCCCACCCACCCCCCCCTCTCTCTCTCCCCACCCACCACCCCCCTCTCTCTCTCCCCCACCCACCCCCCTCTCTCTCTCCCCCCCCACCCCCCCTCTCTCTCTCCCCCACCCACCCCCCTCTCTCTCTCCCCCACCCACCCCCCTCTCTCTCTCCCCCACCCACCCCCCTCTCTCTCTCCCCACCCCCCCCTCTCTCTCTCCCCACCCACCCCCCCTCTCTCTCTCCCCCACCCACCCCCCTCTCTCTCTCCCCCACCCACCCCCCCCTCTCTCTCCCCCACCCACCCCCCTCTCTCTCTCCCCCACCCACCCCCCCTCTCTCCCCCCACCCACCCCCCCTCTCTCTCTCCCCCACCCACCCCCCCTCTCTCTCCCCCACCCACCCCCCTCTCTCTCCCCCACGCACCCCCCCTCTCTCTCCCCCACCCACCCCCCCTCTCTCTCCCCCACCCACCCCCCTCTCTCTCCCCCACCCACCCCCCCTCTCTCCCCCACCCACCCCCCCCTCTCTCTCCCCACCCCCCCTCCCCCTCTCTCTCCCCCACCCACCCCCCTCTCTCTCTCCCCCACCCCCCTCTCTCTCTCTCTCCCCACCCCCTCTCTCTCTCACCCCCTCTCTCTCTCCCCCACCCCACCCTCCCCCTCTCTCTCCCCCACCCACCCCCCCTCTCTCCCCCACCCACCCCCCCCTCTCTCCCCCACCCACCCCCCCCTCTCTCCCCCACCCACCCCCCCCCTCTCTCCCCCACCCACCCCCCCCTCTCTCCCCCACCCACCCCCCCTCTCTCCCCCACCCACCTCCCCCTCTCTCTCCCCCACCCACCCCCTCCCCCTCTCTCTCCCCCACCCACCCCCCTCTCTCTCCCCCACCCACCCCCCCTCTCTCTTCCCCCACCCACCCCCCCTCTCTCTTCCCCCACCCACCCCCCCCTCTCTCTCTCCCCCACCCACCCCCCTCTCTCTCCCCCACCCACCCCCCCTCTCTCCCCCCCACCCACCCCCCCTCTCTCCCCCCACCCCACCCCCCTCTCTCCCCACCCACCCACCCCCCCTCTCTCTCCCCCACCCACCCCCCCTCTCTCTCCCCCACCCACCCCCCTCTCTCTCTCCCCCAGCCACCCCCCCTCTCTCTCTCCCCCACCCACCCCCCCTCTCTCTCTCCCCCACCCACCCCCTCTCTCTCCCCCTCCACCCCCCCTCTCTCTCCCCCACCCACCCCCCCCTCTCTCTCTCCCCCACCCACCCCCCTCTCTCTCTCCCCCACCCACCCCCCTCTCTCTCCCCCCCACCCCCCCTCTCCTCTCCCACCACCCCCCCTCTCTCCCCTCTCTCTTCCCCCCCACCCCCCCACCTCTCCCACCTCTCCCCCCACCCTCCCTCTCCTCTCTCCCCACCCTCTCTCTCTCTCCCCCACCCCTCTCTCTCTCTCCCCCACCCTCTCTCTCTCCCTCCCCACCCCTCTCTCTCTCCCCCCCACCCTCTCTCTCTCTCCCCCACCCACCCACCCTCTCTCTCCCTCCACCCTCTCTCTCTCCTCCCCCCACCCTCTCTCTCTCTCCCCCCACCCACCCCCTCTCTCTCCCCCCACCCACCCCCCCTCTCTCTCCCCCCACCCACCCCCCCTCTCTCTCCCCCCACCCACCCCCCTCTCTCTCCCCCCCACCCACCCCCCCTCTCTCTCCCCCCACCCACCCCCCCTCTCTCCCCCCCACCCACCTCCCCTCTCTCTCCCCCCACCCACCCCCCTCTCTCTCCCCCCCACCCCCCCCTCTCTCCCCCCACCCCCCCTCTCTCTTTCCCCCACCCACCCCCCCCTCTCTCTTTCCCCCACCCACCCCCCTCTCTCTTTCCCCCACCCACCCCCCCTCTCTCTTCCCCCACCCACCCCCCCTCTCTCTTTCCCCCACCCACCCCCCCCTCTCTCTCTCCCCCACCCACCCCCCCCTCTCTCTCTCCCCCACCCACCCCCCCCTCTCTCTCTCCCCCACCCACCCCCCCCTCTCTCTCTCCCCCACCCACCCCCCCCTCTCTCTCTCCCCCACCCACCCCCCCCTCTCTCTCTCCCCCACCCACCCCCCCCTCTCTCTCCCCCACCCACCCCCCCTCTCTCTCTCCCCCACCCACCCCCCCCTCTCTCTCTCTCCCCCACCCACCCACCCCCCCTCTCTCTCCCCCACCCACCCACCCCCCCCCCTCTCTCTCCCCCACCCACCCCCCCTCTCTCTCTCCCCCACCCACCCACCCCCCCCTCTCTCTCGTACTGGTTCACTTGCACATCTATTTCCAGATTTCAAAAGACTGATATACAGATCTGTAGCCTTTCAATTAAAGTATTATGGTGCAAGCAACAAGCTTTGAAATCTGAAAATGTGGACTACAAATTCTATTTCTTAAAACTGGGTATTATCTGCTTGTGTAGTTTACACTGAAATAATTAAATTTCTTAATTATGGCTGCATTTTGTACTTTTAATGATTTACTTAAACATCCAGATCTTAAGATTTTAAATTTTCTGTAAGAATGAGCAGCCCGTTGGAACTCTTCAACAGCTTGCTGATTAACTGTTTGAAGTGCCTCTGATCCAAATACTATGCAGCAGATTACAGCCACTGAGCACAGTGTAGCAGAATGCATGTTTCTGCCATGGTAGTTGGTGGGGTGCATGCTAAGTCTCTAGCATTTTGCTGCTACATTATTGAATATATCTCCAAGATAGTTACAAATGAGGATGGCCATTCAGCCCATCTTAATTCACATATCCAAGGAGATTGTAGTATCCAATTGTTTATTCATTGATTTCAGGGTGTTTACACCCACTACTCTTATCTTCAATTCTATCCCACCTGTCGATCACTGAATTCCCTGCACAGGAGGTATTTAGTGTTTGTGATGATAATTGGTGGAATTCGTGTGATATCCAGTCAGTATCATAACACTTGCAGGCTTTATCTGGATCCCTCCATGCTGGGATTTTCTCACGGTGTTTGTCCGACATCCATTATTGGATGGGCAGAATACTGGGGAGACTGAAGCCGTTGTCTTCGATCCACACCACAATTTCTGTTCCCAAGCCGCCGACTCCATTCATCTCTCTGGCTACTGCCTGAGGCTGAACCAGACTAGTGATTCAAAGCCACAGTGCCCAAATCAATTATAAGCAGGTAAGAAAACAATTTGTATATCACCATTAACATCCTGGGCATAGATCACAGTCCTTCACTGCCAATGAATTACTTTTGAAATATAGTCACGATAGGCATGTGGCAGACAATTTGTGCACATCAAGCTCCCACAAACAAGTAAATGGGATAAATGACCAGATAATCTCTTTTGATTGTGTTGATTGATTAATGAATGAGCACCAGAGGACCTTTTATGTCCATTTGAACAGGTAGACGGGGTGGAAATAGGCGGTCTTAATTGACACCCCGTCTACCTGTTCAAATGGACATAAAAGGTCCTCTGGTGCTCATTCATTAATTTCCAACTCCGTAACATTGCCCGACTCAACCCCCTGCCTCAGCTCATCTGCTTCTGAAACTCATCCATGCCTTTGTTATCTCTAGATTTGACTATTCCAACTCATTCCTAGCCGGCCTCTCACATTCTACATTTTGTAAACATGAGGTCATCCAAAATGTTGCTACCCATGTCCTAACTTGCACCAAATCCTGCTCTCCCATTACCCCTGTGCTTGCTGACCTACATTGGCTCCTGGTTAAGCAATGCCTCAATTTTAAAATTCTCATCCTTGTTTTCAAATCGCTCCATGGCCTCCCCCTCTGTAATCTCCTCCAGCCCCACAACCGCCTCCCCTGCTCGCTCCCGTCGGAGATGTCTGTGCTCCTCTAATTCTGCCCTCTTGAGCATCACTGATTTTAATCGTTCAACCATTGGTGCCTGTGCCTTCAGCTGCCTAGGCCCTAAGCTCTGGAATTCGATCCCTCATCAGCATAGACAGTCTCTCGGAATCGAGGAAGACTTGCTTCCACTCCTGAAGTGAGTTCTTTGGTGACTGAACAATCCAAAACAAGAGCCACAGACTCTGTCACAGGTGGGACAGATAGTCGTTGAGGGAAAGGGTGGGTGGGACTGGTTTGCTGTACGCTCTTTCCGCTGCCTGTGCTTGATTTCTGCATGCTCTCGGCGTTGAGACTCGAAATGCTCAAAGCCCTCTTGGATGCACTTTCTCCACTTAGGGCGGTCTTTGGCCAGGGACTCCCAGGTGTCAGTGGTGAAGTCGCACATTATTAGGGAGGCTTTGAGGGTGTCCTTGTAATGTTTCTGCTGCCCACCTTTGGCTCGTTTGCCGTGAAGGAGCTCCGCATAGAGCACTTGCTTTGGGAGTCTCGTGTCAGGCATATGGACTGTGGCCTGCCCAGCGAAGCTGATCGAGTGTGGTCAGTGCTCCAATGCTGGGGATGTTAGCCTGGACGAGGATACTGATGTTGGTGCGCCTGTCCTCCCAGGGGATTTGTAGGATCTTGCGGAGACATCATTGGTGATATATCTCCAGCGACTTGAGGTGACTTCTGTACATTATTCATGCCTCTGAGACATACAGGTGGGCGGGTATTACTACAACCCTGTAGGCCAGGTCCAAGATCACCCCAACCTCTGTCGTTGAGCTACAGTACGCGGACAATGCCTGCTTCTGCGCACATTCTGAGGCTGAACTCCAGGATACAGGAGACGTATTTACTGAGGCATACGAAAGCATAGGCCTTACGCTAAATATCCGTAAGACAAAGGTCCTCCACCAGCCTGTCCTCGCCGCACAGCACTGTCCCGCAGTCTTCAAGATCCACGGCGCGGCCCTGGACAACGTGGACCATTTCCCATACCTCAGGAGCCTCTTATCAACAAAAGCAGACATTGATGAGGAGATTCAACACCGTCTCCAGTGCAGCCTTCGGCCACCTGAGGAAAAAAGTGTTCGAAGACCAGGCCCTCAAATCTACCACCAAGCCCCCTTCCGAAACATCTCTGCCTCTCTACCTCTCTTTCCTCCTTTAAGATGCTCCTGAAAACCTACCTCTGTCTTCCGTAATATCTCCTTATGTGGCTCGGTGTCAGATTTTGTTTTAGAACGCTCCTGTGAAGCACCTTGGGATGTTTTACTATGTTAAAGCCGCTTTATAAATACAAGCTGTTAATGTGCTATCCAGGGTGAACGTTTTAACATCTCAGCTGATACTGCAGCTGAAGTGCCAACCTAAATTATGATCTCAAATTCTGGAGATGGACTCGAACCCACAACCTTCGTGACTCAGAGATGGGAGTGCTACTACTGAGCTTAAAACCCCTTCTGGGGCTTGGTGGGGAGGAAGTGTACTATATGCCATCCATTTTTTTTAAATGTTTAAAATGTCCTTGCTCTGAGACTCTAATTTGTAAGAATTCACGGTGAATTGCAAAAGTCAGCACTTGTGACACAGAAAAGACATTGCTGTAATTGTAAAACCATGTATTGGTATCAATATGTGTTGCAAAAAATTACATGATATAGAAAATATGTTATCCATTTGTCGATTTGTATTGGGAAATTTAATTATGGGTAACAGTAAAAAAAAATCACCATTTTCTGTTTTATTTCCGATTTCTTGTTTTTGCGGTTTTCCTTTTGATTAGAATTAGTCTGCACCTGTGGAATTTTAAAGTCCGACCATTTAATTAGTTGCTATATTATCTGGAATATTAGGTCCTTCATTGAAACGCCTGTGAACTCATCCTTTTTTGGCGTGGAAGCAAGTCATCCTCGATACGAGGGAGTGCCCATGATGATGATATTGCTGTAGTATCTGTTTTTGCCACAGTGTGGTGTAACAGACTTTCCTACTGCAATGATGGTAATTCAATACCTAAATCCAGCCACCTTGTGGCGCATTGCAGAACTGACCCATATCCTGTTTTTGCATAGCACAAAGGAGCAGCATTGTTAACGTGTGTTAAGATGGAAAGGAGGATTGGCACCACGCTGTGGAAGAATCGAATACGACAGCCATTGCTGCTTGTGAGATTTCTGTTCAAATAAAGGGGAAGTTTAAAAGCAGAAGGGGAAATTACTGATATGTCGTTATGGCGAAATGAAGGAAACACATAAGTGCTCAGAGAGCCACAGGAATACTGGTGCTTTCCCTGTGAGGATCTGGACAGTTCAGTGGCTTTTGGTGCAAACCCACAAAAATAAATAACCAAGAAGCTAGACAGGTGACCTAGTCCCAGACTGTTGGATGTGCTCTTGAACTGGGGATGAGAAGGTGTTCAAGAGCAGTTCGACCTTTCCTCCCCACTCTCTGCCGTGTACCTTTCCCAGATTATGTTCTTTATCCACTTCTTGATTTATTAAATCAACTTTTCCAGACAGCAACAATCCAAACAACTTTTCTTGTGATTCCCAAATAATGTGCCCACACTATGCCAGAGTCCAGCAGGTATGAGGTTTTTGCTGCCTGTGTGGACGAGGGGAAAGCCTGCCGGATGGATGAGCAGACTGACCATGGTGCAGGAGGCCATTCAAGTGGGGAGAGTGAAAGGAAATGCAGTTGTGGCAGGGGACAGTATAGTCAGAGGGATAGATACTGTTCTCTGCAGCTGCAACTGGGAGTTCCATCTCCTCGCGGCTGGAAAAGAACTTGGGAGTGAGAATTGGAGGATCCAGATGCTGTGGTCCACGTAGAAACGTAGGTAGGACTAGGAATTAGGTTCTGCTGAGAGAGTTTCAGGAGTTGGGATCCAAATTAAAAAGCAGAACCTCAAAGGTAATAATCTCTGGATTGTTACCTGAGCCACACTCCAATTGGCATAGGGATAAACAGATTAGAAGGTTAAATGCGTGGCTCAAAGAGTGGTGTGGGAGGCAGGGGTTTTGCTCCGTGGGGCACTGGCACCAGTACTGGGAAAAGAGGGAGCTGTTCCATTGGGACGGGCTCCACTTAAACCGGGCTGGGACCAGCGTCCTGACGAACTGAATAACTAGGACAGTCGACCGGGATTTAAAGTAATGAAGGGGGGTGGGGGAGTATTCAGGAAAGAGTAAATTTAAAAGCAGCAAGAGAAATGTCAAGGCTCTAGAGCAGAGCAGAGTTTTGGGTAAAAAAAAAGCAGAGTGGAAGGGATGTAAAGAGTAACAAAGGTAATATGGCATCAGTGCCTAAGTTGACATCAGGGAAAAATAAAAAAAGGCAAAGCTAAAGGCACAATATCTGAATGCGCGAAGCATTCGCAACAAAATAGATGAATTAATAGCGCAGATAGAAACTAATAGGTTTGATCTAATAACCATTACAGAGACGTGGTTACAAAGTGACCAAGGTTGGGAACTAAATATTCTAGGATACTTAACTTTTAGAAGAGATAGGCAAAATGGAAAAGGAGGCGGGGTAGCCCTGATAATAAAGGATGGAATAAAGACAGCAGAGAGAAAGGAGTTTTGCTCCGAAAATCAAGAAGTAAAATCATTTTGGCTGGAGCTAAGAAACAGCAAGGGGCAGAAAAGATTGGTGGGAGTTGTTTATAGCCCCCCCAAACAGTCGTTGTAATGTGGTGCAGAGTATAAATCAGGGAATTAGAGGTGCATGTAACAAAGGTAATACAATAATCAGGGGGAACTTTAATCTACATATAGACCGGGCAAACCAAATTTGCAGTAATAGATAGTGTGGAGGACGAATTCATGGAATGTCTGCAAGATGGTTTTCTAGATCAGTATGTTGTGGCTAACAAGAGAAATTAAAGATAGTATTAGATCAAAGGAAGAGGCTTATAATGTTGCCAAAAAGATCAGTAAGCCTGAGGATTGGGAGGATTTTAGAATTCAGCAAAGGAGGACCAAGAAATTGGTAAAGAAAGGGAAAATAGAATATGAGAGTAAACTATGAGTGAATATGAGTGAAAGCCAATAAATCCCCATGACCTGATGGCCTACATCCTAGGGTTTTGAAAGAGGTGGTTATAGAGTTAGTGGATGCATTGGTTGTCATCTTCCAAAAGGCATTTGACAAGGTGCCACATAAAAGGTTACTGCACAAGATAAAAGTTCACGGGGTTGGGGTAATATATTAGCATGGATAGAGGATTGGCTAACTAACAGAGAACAGAGAGTCGGGATAAATGGTTCATTCTCTGGTTGGCAACCAGTAACTAGTGGGGTGCCACAGGGAGCAGTGCTGGGACCCCAACTATTTACAATCTATATTAACGACTTGGAAGAAGGGACTGAGTGTAATGTAGCCAAGTTTGCTGATGATACAAAGATGGGAGGAAAAGCAATGTGTGAGGAGGACACACAAAATCTGCAAAAGGACATAGACAGGCTAAGTGAGCGGGCAAACATTTGGCAGATGGAGTATAATGTTGGAAAGTGTGAGATCATGCACTTTGGCAGAAAAAAATCAAAGAGCAAGTTATTATTTAAATGGAGAAAGATTGCAAAGTGCCGCAGTACAGTCGGACCTGGGGGTACTTGTGCATGAAACACAAAAGGATAGTATGCAGATACAGCAAGTGATCAGGAAGGCCAATGGAATTTTGGCCTTTATTGCAAAGGGGATGGAGTATAAAAGCAGCGAAGTCTTGCTACAGCGACACAAGGTATTGGTGAGGCCACACCTGGAATACTGTGTGCAGTTTTGGTTTCCATATTTACGAAAGGATATACTTGCTTTGGAGACAGTTCAGAGAAGGTTCACCAGGTTGATCCTGGGGATGAGGGGGTTGACTTATGAGGAAAGGTTGAGTAGGTTGGTCCTCTACTCATTGGAATTCAGAAGAATGAGAGGTGATCTTATCGAAACGTATAAGATTATGAGGGGGGCTTGACAAGGTGGATGCAGAGAGGATGTTTCCACTGATGGGGGATACTAGAACTAGAATCTTAGAATAAGGGGCCGCCCATTTAAAACAGAGATGAGGAGAAATTTCTTCTCTCAGAGGGTTGTAAATCTGTGGAATTCGCTGCCTCAGAGAACTGTGGAAGCTGGGACATTGAATAAATTTAAGACAGAAATGGATAGTTTCTTAAACATTAAGAGGATAAGGGGTTATGGGGAGCGGGCGGGGAAGTGGAGCTGAGTCCATGATCAGATCAGCCATGATATTGAATGGCGGAGCAGGATCAAGGGGCCTACTCCTGCTCTTATTTCTTATGTTCTGATAAAATTCCATAGATTCTAGAATGGATCCCATGGATGGGAAGGTAGTAAATGTAATCCCGCTATTTAAGAAAGGAGGGAGAGAGAAAATGGGGAACTACAGACCAGTTAGTCTGACATCAGTAATAAGGAAAATGCTAGAATCTATTATTAAGGATGTGGCAACAGGGCACTTAGAAAAGAATAATAGGATTGGGCAGCGTCAACATGGATTTATGAAAGGGAAAGCATATTTGTCAAATCTGTTAGAGTGTCTTTTGAGGTAACTATCAGAATAGGTAAGGGGAAACCAGTGGATGTGGTGTATTTGGCTTTTCAGAAAGCATTCGATAAGGTGCCACACAAGAGGTTATTAAACAAAATTAGGGCTCATGGGATTGGAGGTAATATACTAGCATGGATTGAGGATTGGTTAACGGACAGAAATCAAAGTAGAAATAAACAAATAATTTTCAGGTTGGCAGGCTGTAACTAGAGGGCCCCAGATATTCATAATCTATATCAATGATTTAGATGAGGGGACGAAATATAATATATCTAAGTTTGCTGATGATACAAAGCTAGGTGGGAATGTAAGTTGTGAGGAGGATGCAAAGAGACTTCAAGGGGATATGGACAGGCTGAGTGAGCGGGCAAGAACATGGCAAATGGAATATAACGTGGAGAAATGTGATATTATCCAATGTGGTAGGGAAATAGAAAAGTAGAGTATATTTTAAATGGTGAGAGATTGGGAAATGTTGCTGTTCAGAGGGACCTGGGTGTCCTTGTACACAAATCACTGAAAGTTAATGTTATATATGTGGACTTGTATTTACTCTGTACAACCATCAGAGGGCTCATCCCCTGGAGTCTCAAGGGATCCCATAATCCCTTGGGAGCACAGGTATTTAAGGAGGCTTCACAGGTTGGAGAGGCACTCTGGAGACCTGCAATAAAAGACTAAGGTCACACTTTACTTTGAGCTCACAGTGTTCAGTCTGACTCTTTCTCAATACATAACAACTGGCGACGAGATACAGATAGCGAACCCAAAGATGCAGAGGACAGTGGGCATCCTGGAGAAATTTTCGGAGGGAGATGATTGGGAAACTTTTGTTGAGCGACTCGACCAATACTTCATGGCCAACGAGCTAGATGGGGAAGAGAGCGCTGCCAAACGAAGGGTGATCCTCCTCACCATCTGTGGGACACCAACGTATAGCCTCATAAAGAATCTGCTCACTCCAGCGAAACCCATGGAGAAATTGTACGACGATTTGTGCACACTGGTCCGAGAGCATTTGAACCCGAAGGAAAGCGTTCTGATGGCGAGGTACCGGTTCTACACCTACAAAAGGTCTGAAGGCCAGGAAGTGGCCAGTTATGTCGCCGAGCTAAGATGCCTTGCAGGACATTGCGAATTTGAAGGACATTTAGAGCACATGCTCAGAGACTTTTTCGTACTTGGCATTGGCAACGAAACCATTCTTTGCAAACTTTTGACTGTAGAGACCCCAACCTTGAGTAAGGCCATAGCAATAGCCCAGACGTTCATTGCCACCAGTGACAATATGAAGCAAATCTCTCAGCACATAAGTACTGCTACAAGTACTGTGAACAAAGTTATGTTGTTTTCGAATCGTAACGTACAGGGCAGGTCACACATACCTGCAGCTGCACATCCGCAGATGACTCAGAGTCCACCATCAAGGGTGATGAATGCAAGGCCATTAACACCTTGTTGGCGCTGCGGGGGTGATTATCGTTTCCATTCATGCCGATTCAAAGAGTATGTTTGCTAAGCCTGTTAAACCTGCAAACCACCATGTTGCAGAGGGGGACAGAGCCACGGATGATCACGACGAACCAGAGCCTCAGATAGAGGAGGCAGTGGTACATGGGGTGCACATATTCACCACGAATTGTCCCCCGATAATGCTGAATGTTGAACTAAATGGACTCCCGGTGTCAATGGAGCTGGACACGGGCGCGAGACAGTCCATCATGGGCAAAAAGACTTTTGAACGGTTGTGGTGCAACAAGGCCTCAAGGCCAGACTTAAGTCCAGTTCGCACGAAACTAAGAAGTTACACGAAAGAACTGATTCCTGTAATCGGCAATGCTACCGTAAAGGTCTCCTACGATGGAGCGGTGCACAAGCTACCACTCTGGGTGGTACCGGGCGATGGTCCCACGCTGCTCGGCAGGAGCTGGCTAGGAAAGATACATTGAAACTGGGACAACGTCCGAGCGCTATTGCCCGCTGATGAAACTTCGTGTGTCCAGGTCTTAAACAAATTTCCTTCGCTGTTCGAACCAGGCATCGGGAAATTCCAAGGAGCAAAAGTGCAGATCCACCTAATTCCGGGGGCCCGTCCATCACAAGGCGAGAGCAGTACCGTACATGATGAGAGAAAGGGTAGAGTTCGAGCTAGACCGGCTGCAAAGAGAGGGCATCATTTCACCGATCGAGTTCAGCAAGTGGGCCAGTCCTATTGTCCCAGTCCTCAAGGAAGACGGCACCGTCAGAATCTGTGGCGATTACAAAGTAACTATCAATCATTTCTCCCTGCAGGACCAATACCCACTACCAAAGGCCGATGACCTCTTTGCAACGTTGGTGGGAGGAAAGACGTTCATGAAGCTGGTTCTGACTTCAGCCTACATGACGCAGGAGCTGGAGGAATCATCGAAGGCTCTCACCTGCATCAACACGCACAAGGGCCTTTTTGTTTATAACAGATGCCCTTTTGGAATCCGATCAGCGGCGGCGATATTCCAGAGAAACATGGAAAGCTTACTGAAGTCGGTCCCGCACACTGTGGTCTTCCAGGACGACATCTTGGTCACAGGTCGGAACACAGTCGAACACCTGCAGAACCTGGAAGAGGTTCTTAGTCGACTCAACCGCGTGGGGCTCAGGTTAAAACACTCGAAGTGCATTTTCCTGGCGCCTGAAGTGGAGTTTTTGGGAAGGAGGATTGCGGCGGACGGCATCAGGCCCAGCAACGTGAAGACTGAGGCAATCGAGAACGCACCGAGGTCACAGAACGTGACGGAACTGCGGTTGTTTCTCGGAATCTTGAATTACTTTGGTAACTTCTTACCAGGTCTCAGCACACTGCTAGAACCACTATATGTCTTGCTGCGAAAAGGAGGGGCGAATGGGGTTGGGGCAAAAGCCAAGAAAATGCCTTTGTAAAAGCGAGAAAATTGTTATGCTCAAACAAATTGCTTGTGTTGTATGATCCATGTAAGCATTTGGCACTAGCATGTGACGTGTCGTCATATGGCGTCGGGTGTGTATTGCAACAAGCTAATCATTTCAGGAGACTGCAACCGGTTGTTTATGCATCCAGGAGTCTGTCTAAGGCTGAGAGAGCCAACAGCATGATTGAAAAAGAAACATTAGCGTGTGTCTATGGGGTAAAGAAAATGCATCAATACCTGTTTGGGCTAAAATTCGAATTGAAAACTGAGCATAAGCCACTTATATCCCTGTTTTCTGAGAGTAAACGGATAAATATCAACGCGTCGGCCCGCATCCAGAGATGGCCGCTCATGTTGTCCGCATACAACTACGCCATCCGCCACAGGCCAAGCACAGAAAACTGCGCCGATGCTCTCAGTAAGCTGCCATTGCCCATTACGGGGGTGGAAATGGTGCAGCCCACAGATCTAGCCATGGTTATGGAAGCATTTGAGAGTGAGCAATCACCCGTCACTGCCTGGCAGATCAAAACCTGGACAAGCCAGGACCCCTTATTATTTCTAGTCAAAAGCTGTGTGCTCCACGGAAGCTGGTCCAGTGTCCCAGTGGAAATGCAGGAAGAGATAAAGCCGTTCCAGCGGCGCAAAGATGAAATGTCTATACAGGCAGACTGCCTTTTGTGGGGCAATCGAGTAGTGGTCCCCAAGAAGGGCAGAGACACCTTCATCAATGACCTCCAAAGTACCCACCCAGGCATCGTAATGATGAAAGCGATAGCCAGATCCCACGTGTGGTGGCCTGGTATTGATGCGGACTTAGAGTCCTGCGTTACAGATGTAATACATGCTCACAGTTAAGCAATGTACCCAGGGAGGCGCCGCTAAGTTTATGGTCTTGGCCCTCCAAACCGTGGTCTAGGGTACACGTCGACTATGCAGGCCCGTTCGTGGGTAAAATGTCCCTTGTGGTTGTAGACACGTAGTCCAAGTGGATTGAATGTGAGATAATGTCGGCTAGCAAGTCCGCTGCCACTACTGAAGCCTGCGGGCCATGTTTGCCACACACGGCTTACCCAATGTCCTGGTGAGCGACAACGGACCATGTTTTACCAGTGCTGAGTTCAAAGAATTCATGACCTGTAACGGGATCAAACATGTCACATCTGCCCCGTTTAAACCAGCGTCCAATGGTCAGGCAGAGAGAGCAGTGCAAACCATCAAGCAAGGCTTGAAGAGGGTAACTGAAGGCTCACTGCAGACTCGCCTATCCCAAGTCCTGCTTAGCTACTGCACGAGACCCCACTCACTCACTGGGATCCCAGCTGCTGAACTGCTCATGAAAAGAGCACTTAAGACAAGGCTCTCGTTAGTTCACCCTGATCTACATGAACAGGTAGAGAGCAGACGGCTTCAGCAAAGTGCATACCATGATAGCGCAAATGTGTTATGCGAGATTGAAGTCAATGATCCTGTATTTGTATTGAATTATGGACAAGGTCCCAAGTGGCTTCCCGGCACTGTCGTGGCCAAAGAGGGGAGCAGGGTTTTTCGGGTCAAACTTTCAAATGGACTCATTCACCGGAAACACTTGGACCAAATCAAACTCAGATTCACGGACTATCATGAGCAACCCTACCTTTTTTGATGTCCCAACATACACACCAGTGGCAACCGGCACCACGATTGACCACGAAGCAGAACCCATCATCTACAGAAGGCCTGCAGGGCCCAACACACTAGGCAGCCCAGCAAGGCCAGCTGCACAGCAGCCTAGCGACAGCCCAACAAATGATTCAACAACACCAGCTTTCACACCGAGACGATCAACCAGGGCAAGAAGGGCCCCAGATCGATTCACATTGTAAATAGTTACACTATTGACTTTGGGGGGGGGGGGTAGTGTTGTTATATATGTGGACTTGTATTTACTCTGTATAGCCACCAAAGGGCTCATCCCCTGGAAGCCCAAAGGATCCCATAATCCCTTGGAAGCACAGGTATTTAAGAAGGCTTCACAGGTTGGAGAGGCACTCTGGAGACCTGCAATAAAAGACTACGGTCACACTTTACTTTGAGCTCACAGTGTTCAGTCTGACTCTTTCTCCATACACAACAGTTAACAAGTAGGTACAGCAAGCAATTAAGAAAGCAAATTACCTTTATTACGAGAGGATTTGAGTACAAGAATAAAGACATCTTACTGCAATTATATAGGGCCCTGGTGAAACTGCACCTGAGTATTGTGTACAGTTTTGGTCTCCTTACTTAAGGAAGGATATACTTGCCATAGAGGGAGTACAACGAAAGTTCAATGAAGGTTCACCAGACTGATTCCTGGGATAGGGGGATTGTTCCATGAGGACAAATTGAGTAGACTAGGCCTATATTCTCTAGAGTTTAGAAGGATGAGAGGTGATCTCATTGAAACAAACAAAATTCTTGCCGGGCTTGGCAGGATACATGCAGGGAGGATGCTTCCTCTGGCTGGGGAGTCTAGAACCAGGAGTCACAGTCTCAGAATAAGGGGTTGGCCATCTAGGACTGAGATGAGGAGAAACTTCTTCACTCAGAGGGTGGTGAATATTTAGAGTTCTGTACCCCAGAGGGCTGTGGAGGCTCAGTCGTTGAGTATATTCAAGACAGAGATCGATAGATTTTTGGATATTAAGGGAATCCAGGGATATGTTATCCAGGAAAGTGGAGTTGAGGTCGAAGATCAGCCATAATCGTATTAAATGGCTCGATGGGCTAAGTGGCTTACTCCTGCTCTTATTTCTTATGTTCTTGTATCACTGCCCATTCATAGTCAAAGGAAAGAAATAAAAGACTTGGATTTATATAGCCACCGGACATCTCAAAATGCTTTACAGCCAATGAAGTACTTTGAAGTGTAATCACTGTTGTAATGTAGGAAGGAGGGAAAATCTAGCCTGCCTTTTTTTTCATCATTAGTCTTGCAACTTCTCTTTGTTCTAGTTCGAGGAACATCGCATTAGCACATAACTCAAACGCCTCCTGTCTTCTTAACTCCGTGTCCAAGGTCACTGTTTTTACAGCTATACAGTGTTGTTGACCACAAATAACACCAGTTTGATTTTACAGTTACACAGTAATACCTTAATGTTGTTGAACACCTCTTTTGCAATTGCTATCCTCTGGTTAATTTCATTGTTTTGGCTATTTTATCTTATTAGCTTCCCCACACAAACAATTTTATCGCTTATGAGGAGAAACTTCTTCACTCAGAGAATTGTGAACCTGTGAAATTCTCTACCACAGAAAGTTGTTGAGGCCAGTTCATTATATATTTTCAAAAGGGAGTTAGATGTGGCCCTTACGGCTAAAGGGATCAAGGGGTATGGAGAGAAAGCAGGAATGGGGTACTGAAGTTGCATGATCAGCCATGATCATATTGAATGGTGGTGCAGGCTTGATGGGCCGAATGGCCTACTCCTGCACCTATTTTCTATGTTTCTATGTTTCTATGTTTCAACTTCCATATTATTCACAATAAGGTCAATTAATTGGGGATCCATTTTCATTGTGATTATTATTGATTTTGTCGCCTTAGCATTTATTTTAATTCCATTTTCCAAACTTGTCTGATTTACCTTCTGAAATAGCTCATGTAACCTCCCTTTGGTATTTGTCATACAGATGAGGGAGGGACCAAGGTTCTATCCCTGATCTTTGCTGTGTTAGCTAAGCTCAGCCAGGGCAGTATTAGGGATGTTATGGTTGTAGCGTCCCTATATTAGGAAATGGAAAATTCAAACAGGGTTCCTACTCCTGATCACTATCCAGTGACCCCAGTGTGCTTGCATGGATGCTGGTATAGGTCGCATTGACTCCTTGTTGGGTACAATTCCATAAATTGTTGGTCAACCTCTGGTACCTCAGTGACAGTTATTCACGTATGTCATAAATGGTGAATGTCAGCAGACTATTTGACCACAGGCAGCATCACAGCTTGCGATCACAAAAAAAAAGAACTTGCATTTATATAACGCCTTTCACAACCTCAAAGTCTCATATAGCAATCAGGAACTGGAACACTGCCTGATTTTCCCCTCCTAGCTCAGCGTTGCTGAAACCAGTTGTGCATCTCTACCAGTGATTAGGCTGAGATCAGCTATCTCCGCACAAACTGGGATTGAACTGGAATTGCCATAGTGTGGATATTTTAGTAACTCATTAGATTAGCTCACCAAGCCACCAGAGAAGTTTTAAACCTCTTTTAACATTGTTTAACTTAATATTTTTTTTAGCAGACTGAGATTATAAAGCTCTGCTCCGATGTGGTTAATGAGTTTCAGTTTTGAAGAGCTGACGGTGTATTGCCAAGTATTGTCCAATGTAATCATTTCATTGTATTATAATTACAATTCAATGAACAATGCTAATTGCATGATTTTTTTGGTCATGACATTATATACTTGCTATTGTGTTCCTAACACAGGTGAGGCTGCACACAGGGAGGTTAAAGTAACAGTGACCTCAGTCCTTAATAAGACACTCCAGAGTGAGGAACAGGCCTTAGGGGCCGGCTTATATACAGTGCTCCCAAGGGATGCTGAGATCTCTTGGGACTTAAGGGGATGAGCTCCCTGGTGGCGGACCATGGGAGTGCATGCTTTACAGATACACAATACTTGCCAACTTTTTTCCAGAGAAAAACTTGGAAGAGGGAAAGCAGCAAATTCATCTGAATCCAAATCCCCATCCACCACCTCCATACCTTCTGCTCCCTATCCATGCCACCACTCCATGCCCTGGCTTTTCTAATTGGTGGTCTTCAGTTCTTTCTACTGAGATTCAGCACTGTTTCCTCTCCCTTTCAAGTTAGAAAGAAAGACTTACATTTATATAGCGCCTTTCATGACCACCGGAAGTCTCAAAGTGCTTTAAGTACAATTAAGTACTTTTTGGAGTGTAGTCACTGTTGTAATGTGGGAAAGGTGGTGGCCAATTTGGGCACAGCAAGCTCCCACAAACAGCAATGTGATAATGGCCAGATAAACTCTTTTTGTTGTGTTGATTGAGGGATAAATATTGGCCAGGACGGTTAGGGAATGCAATGGTGTGTTACTAGAAGATGGGATATCTCAGTCTCCAGTGCTAATGACACTAAGGTTAAGAGTTATGGAAAAAGTGTTCTTAACATCATAACTCTGCTTTGGGTAATGAAAAAACAAGTTACCAGAGTTTTATATAATATAGAATATTTTATCCATATTTCCTCCTGATATGTGGACCTTCCGGAAGGGAAAGATAGTTCAACCCATGGATATATCCATACACACTCTTTTATATTACTCACTGCAAATAGATCTTTCCCCAGTCATAGATTTATTTTTCCTTGGAGTGAGGTGACTGACCAGCAAATGCACCCTCTAGTTTACAAAACTCCAAGTATAAAGGTGAAAACTGAAATCTGAACGTGAGACTTGTCAGCGTGGATTGTGAAATCTATCAGAGTGTAAACATGTAAAAATGTGCATCATGGACACTGGCATCAGATGACCAGTGAACTGGGGGCCACCAGTTTTAAAATGCACTTGTAACAGTTTTTCTGGGTCAGTTTTATTAAAATTCTATTTATTGAATTCTTGGGCTTGGGTGCCTTGATCTAAGATGCTATCACTGCAGTTTTCCCCCTTTCGTGGTTAGTGATTAACCTGCCGTATTTGACGGAATCTTTACACAGGCTTCCTATATTTCTCCACTCTATTGTCGACAGAGCGTGTCAAAGCAGACTGGAGAGGATTATACTCTGCCCACAGCAGGGAGGATATGATGATGTAACAAAGTCATCCAAACCTCAATATTAACAACTATTTGGCTCTCTTACTAAAATATTTTGAGTTGCAGCCTTGAAAATGAAAGTGAACGACTGTCTCAGTGACTTTACAACATGTTGTGATCTTCACAGTGACACAACACAATACCTCATTGCATCCTTTTTGAAATGTTTTGCAAGTCAGTAACCTACTCTTGTGAATTGAAATACTGCAGTAAAATTATTTTATTTGTTTTCTTATGTACAAACTAAATGGTGTGCATCTGTTTTGAGCAATCTCATAGGCCAATAGTGACTGTTCTATTGTTATTTTTAAGCAATTTTATTGGCTACTGCTAACCACATGGTTGGTCTGTGTTCGATTGATAGGGCTCTGGACTTGTGCTGATAAAAACAGGCCACAGTGGTGGGGGCATTGATTTCTGTGTATACAGTAATTGCTCATTGATTCCTGGTAACCATATGATTGTTTCCATAGCAACTGCAGCTCATTGGTTTTGCCCACTGTGATTGTTCCATGGGGAGAATGTGACTGTAAAATCGGATCTGTCATTGGACCGCTGCAATCTCTTTTCGCTGCTTTCTGGTAACTAAGGGCCAGGCCGAGGAATGGCATCATAACAACAAAGGGAGAGCTTACTGCAGTTTCAACCGATTTTACTTGGGCTACAAAAGAAAATTCCTTTCAAATGTGTATTACCACGATCATAAATAGAGCACAAATTGGTTCAATATTTATTTTCCATTTTATATTAATAATGTGTATTACAGGTAGGCAAGCAATGCAATAGCAAGAAATATATAGTACGATACTTGATATGTCAAATATAATTTGAAAACAACATTGTCAATGAGCAATGCCACGGGAGATCAACTAATACTAAAAAAGTTCCAATGCCCCAGTTTAACTTAATTGAACACTCTTGTGCTAGTATTATTATTTCGACCTGCTTATTATGAAAGTCTGATTCTAATCTTCCGCTGTTAATACCGAATGAAGTAATGCTATGAGCCTTGCAGATCAATGCAAATCAATAGTTCCAATCATAAAGTGATTAATTTCTCTGCACGATAACTTAACCTTAACATCCTAATTACTTTTTCAAAGTGTTCACTCTGTCTCGCCGATTTTACGGGAAGCAGTGAGCCTCAAGAGCCAATTTCTTTTGGTTAAGTATTCAATCAGTTTGAAGGTGGGTGTGAAAGCTAAAGAAGTGGAGAATGATCAGCACATCTTGTATAGTAGTGAGTCTTTAAATCAATGTCTAGAATACAGTAATCTCAAAGTGAGATTAAATTGAATTGCAAGTGGACATACTTGCATCAACAAACCATTAGTCAATATTAATCACTCCATGATGATATACAATGAAACTCCTATTTGGGAAGGTCTTGCACAAAATAAAGAAAATTGATTTGTGTAGTACCTTCTCACATCTCTCAGAGAAGACTCAAAGCACTTCACACACAATATACTATTTTGAAAAGCGTCGACTTTTGTTCCAGAGCCAAATGCAGCAGTTATTTTGTGCACAGCATCATTGAAGTGAATGACCATTTGACATGTTCTTGGTGCTGCTGGTTGAAGAAAGAATATTAGCCAAGACACCAGGAGAACTCCTTGCTCTTCTGCAAATTGTGCCATGGAATGTTTAACGTCTATCTGTGTCATCAGAACATCATCATCATCATAGGCAGTCTCTCGGAATCGAGGAAGACTTGCTTCCACTCTTAAAATGAGTCCTTAGGTGGCTGAACAGTCCAATACAGGAATTACAGTTTCTGTCACAGGTGGGACAGATAGTCGTTGAGGGAAAGGGTGGGTGGAACTGATTTGCCGCACGCTCATTCCGCTGCCTGCGCTTGATTTCTGCATGCTCTCGGCGACAAGACTCGAGGTGCTCAGCGCCCTCCCGGATGCACTTCCTCCACTTAGAGTGGTCTTTGGCCAGAGACTCCCAGGTGTCAGTGGGGATGTTGCACTTTATCAGGGAGGCTTTGAGGGTGTCCTTGCAACATTTCCACTGCCCGCATTAGCGTTCGCGTTAACGTTAGTGTCCTCGATCAGGCCAACATCCCCAGCATTGAAGCACTGACCACACTTGATCAGCTCTGCTGGGCAGGCCACATAGTTCGCAAGAGAGACGTGAGACTCCCAAAACAAGCCCTCTACTCGGAACTCCTTCATCAGAACAGCCAGATGTCTCATTCACAGGTATAACATCTCATCCAAAGAAAGGCATTTCTGACAGTGCAACATTCCCTCAGTGTTGCACTGAACTGTCGGCCTAAATGATGTGTTCTGGTCACAACCTTCTGATTCAAAGGTGAGAATGCTACCAACTGAGAAGCTGGGGAATGAGTAAGTATACAAAAACTTGCACTTAAATGAAGGAAAGAACTTGCATTTAAATAGTGACTTTTACATCATCAGGCACTTTATAGCCAATGAATTAATTTTCAAATGTGATAGTCACTGTTGTCATAGGCAAATGCAGCAGGCATTTTACATACAGCAAGGTCCAAAAAACTGCAATGAGATTTAAGTTAATTTGTGTTTGGTGGAGGGCTAAACATTAACCACAACTTGCCTGCTCTTCTTCAAATGGTGCGTTTGGATCCTTTACATACCACCTGAATAGGCAGCCAGAGCTTTGGATTAACATCTCAGCTGGAAGACAGCATCTTTGGCAGTGCGGTACTCCCTGAGTACTGTACTGAAGTGTCGGCCTAGATTATCTGTTCAAGTCCAGGAGAGGGGCCTGAACCCGTCACCATCTCACTTCGAGACAAGAGTGAGATCACTGAGCTGAGGTGACACAAGGGAAAGGAAACCATGAGAAGGTTTTCTGGCATGCTGACCTTATAAGGACACAGAAAAATAACAGGAGAGGACTTGCTGCTGGAGGGGGCTATTACAATTTAATGTCATCCCCCACCCCCTTCATAGCGAACATATCTGTTGTTAATGAGAAAAGGGTGACACCACATGTGTGGCTGGGTACGATGGTGTGAGACTGCTGGGACCAGGCATGATGCCGCAGGTCAATCAATGAGTCTTTCAGAAGACTTCAGGGGATATAGGGCTCAAGGGATATGGGGATGGTGCAGGAAAGTGGAGTTGAGGTAGAAGATCAGCCATGATCTTATTGAATGGTGGACCAGGCTCGAGGGGCCGAATAGCCTACCCCTGCTCCTATTTTTTATGCTCTTATGTTATGTTCTTCAGACCAGGATTAAGTATCACATTGAGTCCATTCCAGCCCCAGAAAGAGACTCACCTGAAGCTGCTACAAGAGTTGGGTATCCAGCCTCCAAACAATAACTTGTCCAGTATGAGCAGTGGGGTAATATCTACATCAAAATGATTGTGGCAATCTTGGCACGAGCCTTATCTTCATAAATACTGTGAGCATAAATACTACAGAGCTATCACCTTTCTTCAAAGTATGCTGTGGAGAGAGAAGACAGAGATGGAGGTAAACTCTTGGAAGAAGGATGGGGCTGAAGAGAGAGGCAAACTCTGTTGAACTGAGGGGAGTGGAAAAGTGAGAAGAAGAGAGACACGATTGTAGGGGAAGAAGAGATAACTTGGAGGAGACCCTATTGAGGCAGCAGGAAGAGGGTAACCTCCTGTTAAGCAGAAGGTGGTGGGTAGCAAGAAGGAGTTGGGACGAATGTATTGACATTTTTATCTCTCAGCCTCCATCTGTGTCAATAAGCAAGGGGATCCAGGGCAATGTTGCACAGCCAGTTGGATCAAGGGTTATTGTGGGTGAGTGCCAGGGCTGGTGCCAGGAATGGAGATCCCCTGGATGAAAATTTCAGACCCAATGCCAAATAAGAGAAAGAGATCATGCCAGGGGTTGGGGC
This sequence comes from Pristiophorus japonicus, assembly GCF_044704955.1. Classification (NCBI taxonomy): domain Eukaryota; kingdom Metazoa; phylum Chordata; class Chondrichthyes; family Pristiophoridae; genus Pristiophorus; species Pristiophorus japonicus. The sequence goes on along the minus strand of NC_091993.1, from coordinate 9,353,215 downwards.
TGTGCAGTGTGGCTGGAAACAGTTTGGCCAGAGCTGGGTGCTCACAAGACATTGACAAGTGGAGGTTCTTCAGCGTTGAGTACTAAATCCTTACTTTTTTTTAATCAACAATCGAATTAGCAGAGAGAAATACAGGGGTAATGACAGAAAGCATGTGAAGCATATAGAGCATACTTAAACCAATGAAAACCACAAAACCGATTAGCACACAGCACTAGAAAGCTCTCCTCTCTTTGTCTAGTGTGGACGATCCTATCCATTCATGCCCTGATTTGCAGGGTTTTCTAGAGCTGAGTGGGAGGAATGTCAACCCCAATGGAATTCTCCCCCCAATGTCCATCAGTAGCACTGTAGTATTGCGGAGCTGCTTGACGGAGGTATTGGATTACTCAGGACAATGCTACAGAAGATTGACTTGATTCCAATGTCATATCATCAAGTGTGCCAACTTAAAGCTGAAAAAGATTTCCTCCCTCCCCAAGTGAATAGGGGTCACTGGATAACTGATAACCGTGGGTTTCAGCCCTCGAGTCTCATTGCCGAGAGCATGTAGAAATCAAGCGCAGGCAGCGGAAAGAGCATGCGGCAAACCTGTCCCACCCACCCCTTCCCTCAACGACTATCTGTCCCACCTGTGACAGGGACTGTGGTTCTTGTTTTGGACTGTTCAGCCACCTAAGGACTGATTTTAAGAGTGGACTCCGATTCCGAGGGACTGCCTATGATAATGATGAATGTGAAGTCGAGCCCTCCCTCCCTGAAATTGTTTCCTCTTTTTGCAATGTGGGCTGAAGGAAGGTCATGGTTAGGAGCCCTGACCTTGAAGGGACAGTAAGTACAAGGCTGTTTTGGATACATATCTTGTATGTCACAAGCTGAACCCACATAGGGACTTTGTGCCATTGAAAGCAAACAAGATTAAAGCTCCCTTTGTTCCTTCTCAGCATTGTCCCAAGCAACTGTGTAACTTTGGCATGTGTCGTTGCCTCTGGACATGGTTATGAATCACCAATTGGGGCATGTCTACCATGCACCTTTCAATGACTAGGTCCCCTTTTCACCTGAGCATTAACACTGAGCGTGGAGGCAGTCATCACCATTGCTTAGCCCATTGTTCAAAAAGGCATTGGATCCGAGGTGAGGCACCGATAGCACATCATCTGTGAAAAGCAGTTGTACAACAACAACTTGTATTTATATAGTGCCTTCAACATAGTGAAACGTCCCAAGGTGCTTCACAGGAGTATTATGCGATCATAATTTGACACTGAGCTGCATGAGTAGAAATTAGCACAGGTGACCAAAAGCTTGGTCAAAGAGGCAACAGAAGGCATAAGAACATAAGAAATAGGAGCAGGAGTAGGCCATACGGCCCCTCGAGCCTGCTTAGCATGGCCACCAATAGTTGAGCAATTATAATCAGAGATGTGCAGGAGGGCAGAAATAGAGGAGCACAGACATCTCTGGGCGGGGGTTGGGGGGGGGGGGGTTTGTGGGGCTGGAGGAGATTACAGAGATAGGGAGGGGTGATGCCATGGAGGGATTTGAAAATAAGGATAAGAATTTTGAAATTGAGACGTTGCTTAGCCGGAAGCCAGTGTAGGTCAGCGAGCACAGGGGTGATGGGTGAGCGGGACGGTGCGAGTGAGGACACAGGCAGCCGAGTTTTGGATCACCTCTAATTTAAGTAGGGTAGAATGTGGGAGGCCAGCCAGGATATCATTGGAATAGTCAAGTCTAGAGGTAACAAAGGCATGGATGAGGGCTTCAGCAGCAGATGAGCTGAGACAAAGGCAGAGACGGGCGATGTTACAGAGGTGGAAATAGGAGGTCTTAGTTATGCTGCGGATATGTGGTCGAAAGCTCATTTCGGGGTCAAATATAATACGAAGGTTGCGAACAGTCTGGTTCAGCCTCAGACAGAAGTTGGGGAGAGGGATGGAGTCAGTGTCTAGGGAACAGAGTTTGTGGCGGGGACCGAGAACAATGGCTTCGGTCTTCCCAATATTCAATTGGAGAACATTTCTGCTCATCCAGAACTGGATGTCGGACAAGCAGTCTGACAATTTAGAGACTGAGGAGAGGTCGAGAGAAGTGGTAGTGAGGTAGAGCTGGGTGTCATTAGCGTACGTGTGGCAACGGACATTGTGTTTTCGGATGATATCGCCAAGGGGCAACATGTAGATGGTACAAATCTCTCTGGAACAGATACTCTGAGACCATCCCTGAACACATCATTTTATTGTGGCAAACACAATTTCACTCCTAGCAGTGGGCTGCAGCTGAGCACCTGGAGTCTCATGGCTGAGAGCATGCAGAAACCAAGCGCCGGCAGCGGCAGGAGTGTGCGGCAAACCAGTCCCACCCACCCTTTCCTTTAAAAACTGTCTGTCCCACCTGTGACAGAGACTGTAATTCCCGTATTGGATTGCTAAGAACTCATTATTAGAGTGGAAGCAAATATTCCTCGATTTTGAGGGACTGCCTATAATGATAATGACAGTATATATATATTAAAAAGAAAACTGTTTGTAAATTTAAGTAAGGTCTATTCGACGAGTTATAAAAAAAACTAGTGTGTGCGCCTACTGCTGCAGCCCTGTTGAGGAAGGTGCTCAGCTCACCAGCCCAGCCACACGCTTCCTCATTTACTGGTTGCTTCGGCACCGCCGCTGCTGGAGCAGAGAGGAGGAGTCGTGTTACGGGAAGTGATGTTGCACTGACGGAGAAGACCGCTTTTACCCCCACCCTCCAAAAGAGGAAGGATATGAGATTAATTGAAGTGCATTTCAATGCAAGTTTTCGCAGCTTCGGCCGTTTCCGCGTGTAAGCAGCGAATGAACTTGGCTGAGCCCCGGCGGATCGCGGCACCGACATCCACAGGTCCACCCTGTACACCCTCAGTGTACACCCACAGGTACACGCTGGCTTCCCGTTCCCAGCCCCATTTATTTGACTTCTGCCGCATTTAACGTTCTCGAAAGATTTTAATCTAGTTTAAATGGAGTTTGTTTATTGTTGCTGCTGCAATTATTGAATCTCGCTGTTTGCGATGTTGTTTTGTCAAAGTTGCCCCGTCACATTCTGCATAGCATGAAATAACCTGAAAAGGACACATTTGGTTTTTTTTTGCCATTTACGCACAGCTTTCTGAAGTGGACAGGATTGCACCGGCTAAGAATGACGTGGGCTGAGCTACTCGCTCATTGTATCGCGGTTTGGGGTTTTCCCTGCACTTTTTAACTTGGACCCTCCCCGGTCCCCACCGGCCCCCCATTCCCCCTCCCGGCCCGGCCCCCCATTCCCCCTCCCGGCCCGGCCCCCTCCCCAGCTCCCGGTCTGACACTCTGCTACCGCTCCTACAAGTTGTTCAGTGCCCTGACTGACTGTATTGGCTGCAGTCTAGTGTCAGCATCATGCGCCAGATTCCACCAAGACTTCAAAAGAAAGACTTGGATTTATATAGCGACTTTCTCCACCACCGGATGTCTACAAAGCGCTTTACAGCCAATGAAGTACTTTTGGAGTGTAGTCACTGTTGTAATGTCGGAAATGCAGCAGCCAACTTGCGCAAAGCAAACTCCCACAAACAATGTGATAATGACCAGATAATCTGTTTGTTATGTTGATTGAGGGCTAAATATTGGCCAGGACACTGGGGATAACTCCCCTGCTCTTCTTTGCAATAATGCCATGGGATCTTTTACATCCACCTGAGAGAGCAGATAGGGTCTCAGTTAAACGTCTCATCTGGAAGACGACACCTCTGACAGTGCAGCACTCCCTCCTTACTGCACTGGAGTGTTGGCCTAGATTTATATGCTCAAGCTCCTGGAGTGGGACTTGAACCCATGACCTTCTGATGCCGAGCCCCAGCTGACACTTGCACAGTTGGTGCCTTTACCCTGCTCCAATCCCACTTGTACAAGCTGCCTGCTTTTGCATTCGGATGTTGGTGTATTTTTCAGTATATGCCAACCTATTCCACATGTGTGTCATGACCACTTCCCTGATGACACGCTCTGAGTTAATTTGAGGGGGAGGGGAGGGGAAGGATTGCCACACTGGTCCAAAAATGTTGAGCACTTGGCATGTCTACAATATTGGCCGAACCATCCATTAGTCTGTTTTTTAGAAGAAGCTATAAGCTGATTTCTGACATTTTCTCAACACGCTGCCTTTCTGTAATGATTTGTTGGGTTGTTAAAGTATGATAGCCATCTATATGGAAGCTTGGTATTTGTAACCTAGTTTCCTGTGAAGAACTTGCTTTCCTATTAAAGTCATAGGCTTAAAGATTCCACAAAAGGGATGTGTACAGATGTACTACATGGCTGATGGGGCGGCTGAAGTTTCTCGTCGTAGTGCTCCAGCCAGAATGAAGTGTGGGGCTGGCTTGATGGACCAGCTGGTCTTTTCCTGGGGCAGTTCTTGGTATGTTTGTACTTCATTACTGACCATCCCAAAATCTGGATCTGGAACATTGCAAACCAGTGCTTGTAAAGCTATTTATAACACTCGCATCTGACCTGCTTAAAGTGCAGAGTGGGTAACACTCCCCACAACTCACGTGTGCAGCAGCACGTCTTTCACAGACTTCAGTATTGAACAAATTTTCACTTTCATATATTGAATGTGTGTGTGTGTGTGTGTGTGTATGAAACCGGTTGACATTAACCAACTTTTGTTCGAGCATATTTTAACACCCGTTCTCTGTTGTACAGCGAGCAGCAGCATGACGGATACAAAAGGGTTGGGGACCGGGGGAGCCAATTCATTGAAACATTTATTGAAGTGACTGCAGGTCTCTGGTTGGAGATGAATGAGCAGTGATGGGACTGAGAACAATTCTGTCTCCGTCACTGATTTCTACAGCAGTGGTTGTGTCGCAATAGGCAGCAGGGCTATTCCTCATTAACAGCTTACTTGCCTTGCACCACTCCACATGACATGTTTTAAATATTTGATTATAATTACTCTCCCACAATGATACTAGCCAGCCCAACCCACAGGTGCCACCCTCTGCTGCTCCTTGGGGAGGCTTGAGTACACATTCCAATTAAGTCTGGGATTAAAATGTATGCTTACTTACTTTTTTCTTCCTCCCACAGGGAAGGGAAGTTGCATTAGAGTAGACTGGTTCAGTTGAGATAGCACAGGCCGAGGAATGATTGACCAAACTGCCTCCTTCTGTACTGTAATTTTTCTGACCTAAATTGAAATGTTCAGGATGTGGGCCAGGCTGCAGTTATTGCCCACTCCAAGGTGCTGGTGCCTTCACATGCTGGTAGAGAACTGAGTGACTTGCTGGGCCAATTCAGAGAGCATAGAGTCAACCACATTACGTGGGCGGGAGTGACATGTAGGCCAGACTGGTGTCCCTGTCCGGAACAACATCAGTGAACCAACTTTTTAATTGACAATCTGGCAGCTTGGTCATTTTTTTTCTTTCTGGTGTCAGGCCACAAATAATTTATTGAATTAATTTTCACGACACGGTGAGATTTGAACTTGTTGGGATGGCTATTGGTCTGGAGCCCTTCTCAATGGGCCTCGTCAACATTTTTTGCTGGTGTCTGTCGCCCCCCTCCACAGGCAGCCTACCCGTTGACGATGACTAATGCTGGGGCACTTGGTTTGTCACCAGACGCCCAAAGGCACATCCTGGGAAGGAGGGGTTGGGTTTGGTGTGGGAGGTAAAAACGATGATTGTGATAACTATGGAGTCAAGGGAGTACTCGTGCTACTCCTGGCTCCACAGAATGTTTTCACATTTTTTCAATAAAGCCTTCCCTTTCATTGGCCGTAGCAGCCACTGAATTGTCCTGAACCAGGTAGGCTGGCCTTGCTCCACCCACTAACCAATTTCTGTGAGGACCTAAAATGGGCATTGGGTCCCTTGCCTAGGTGACCAGCAGGGATGCCTGAAAAATGGTCTGACCCCATTTCTTTTTTTTTGAGGCATCCTAGGATGTTGGTCCCTGAAATTGGGCCTTGTTACACCTGTAAGATTGGTGCACTTTCTACCTTGCTAACCTGGGTTGTTAGTCCAGTGACAAACTACCACATTACTGTGTTCAATATTCAACTCTACTGTTCTGAAGATACTGGATTTTTGGCGAATGGTGCTTACAGCTGTCCACAGACTTTTCGTGGGCTTTTGAGCAGAACTTGCATTTACTCAAGATCCTTTTGAGCATGGCACTCTCTACAGGCAATCTGTGGCGTGTATGAGAAGGTCAAGCAACAGCGTGTCTCCTCAACCGATCAGATTGAAGAATCCTCACCTGAGACACGCAGAGTCCAAATCTTCAATCTAAAATCATGCACGGAAGCCAAAATAAAGTGATGGAAAAAATTGTGATTAAGAGCTAGATAAGGGAGAGAAAGGAAAAAGTAAAACATTCTTTTAATTTTAACTTTTAAAAAAGAATAGGCAACAACAATTTACAATTTGAAGGAATGAGACTCCACACTTGTAAAAGTTCATTTTCAGTGCCAGAGAGGTTGTTTGACAGTAATTAAGATTTATCAGGTTGTTTAAAAATTCACTGACTTGAATACAGACGCTCTAAACTTTTTCTGGCATGTTTAGTGGGTAAGTACTTCAACATCAAGGATGTGGTGCAGCAAAGCTTGTGGAGGAACAACAAATCGGACAGCAACTTCCTGATTTCCACCTTTAAATGTGCATGTGCGGCCGACTGAGGTTGCTGTCCGATTTACTGCATAATAACAGTGAGCGCTGATCGCCTCACGTTATGCTTAACGCAAAATCTGTGCCATTAACTCCAGGATCTGCCAATTGAATCTGATGTCCACACATGCATAGTTCCATTTGGGAACTGGATAGTGATAGTTTTTCTTTCTTCACCTCGAGCTACTCGAGCCCCAAACCGAGAGCTTCAGCCCGATCACACAGTCCCTACCAGTGACCCAGCAGAGATCTGCTAACGTGTGAGTGTGGCTCAGCTGCTCACTGAGCTGTCAAGAAAGCCCATGATTTGTTTATGGCTTTGCTGCTGTAGTTTCCAGGCAACCTGTGGCTGACCCGAACTTAAAGAATGCAAGTGGTACTGTTAAAGAGCATACTTAAATTACTTCCTCCTTCCCATTGCAACAGTATATTTTCAAATCCAGTTAAGGCTTCTTTGCTTAGTGGGTACTCTTAAGCTGGTCAGCTGTAAGTGAGTGACTGCCTTGGAAATCATTGCTTGATGTCCTTTTATTATTCCGGCTGCTGATTTGGGAAGTATTTTAGCTGGAAGCAGTTAGTAACTGGCCCCTGTTGCCTCCAACAACACTCAAGCTCGACACCATCTAGGACAAAGCAGCTTGCTTGATTGGCACCCCGTCCTTCACCTTAAAGATTCACTCCCTGCACACCGTGGCTGCAGTGTGTACCATCTACAAGATGCAGTGTAACAATTCGCAGCACCTCCAAAACCTGCGACCTCTGCCACCGACAAGGACAACAGATGCATGGGAACACCATCACCTCCAAGTTCCCTTCTAAATCACACACCATCCTGACTTGGAACTGCATCTCTGTTCCTTCGTCGTCACTGGGTCAAAATCCTGGAACTCCCTAACGGCACAAAGGGACTACCTTCACCACATGGATTGCAGCGGTTCAAGGCAGCGGCTCACCACCTCCTTCTCGGGGGCAATTAGGGATGGGCAATAAATGCCAGCCTTGCCAGTGATGCCCAGATCCCAGGAGTGAATATTTTTAAAAAAAAGTGGGCACTGCTCTCCTGAAGGGGCTTGACAGGGTAGATGCTGAAAGGATGTTTCCCTCGTGGGGGAATCTAGAACTAGGGAGCATAGTTTCAGAATAAGTGGTCGCCCATTTAAGATGGAAATGAGGAGGAATTACTTCTGAGGGTCGTGAACCTTTGGAATTCTCTACCCCAGAGAGCTGTGGAAGCCGAGTCATTGAATATATTTAAGGCTGAGATAGATGTATTCTTGAACTATTGGGGTCAAGGGTTATGGGGAACTGGCAGGGAAATGGAGTTGAGGCCAAGATCAGATCAGCCATGATCTTCTTGAATGGCGGAGCAGGCTCGAGGGGGCCGTATGGCCTACTCTTCCTATTCCTTATGTTATGTTCTCTACTGAATTTGGGATCCCAATGTGGTAGGGCGCCATGAGGCAAGGAAAATGAACTCAAAGTTCAATAATTCAGACTTTTCAACAGCGAAGGAGAAAGGATATGGAAATAACTCCCTGTAATGTTGCAGTTTTTGCCGGTTGCAGCTTCACCATGGCACCAACTAGACTCCCCTTGGTCCAGCAGTGTACGTACTGAACTATCGGCTGGAATACCATTTCACCGGTCGATGCTTGCCCATATTGACTCAAGTGTGGGATAAATGTGAATTAACACTACACTTACTAAATATTTTGTGCCCCCCGCCACCCCCAACCATCCATCACCACAACCCCAATAGTTGATCCCAGTCAGTCGGAGAGCCACTGCTCTCCATGATAAATTATCATGGACAATGGTTTAGTTACAATGAAGAATTTGCATTGGAAGTAAAAGTTCCACGGAAGTGTTACTGACTTTCTGTTGCATCTGATGCTGACTGAGGTGGTTCACAGTGGGGCGGTGTAGCTGTGTATTCGCTGTCAGAGGCAGATAGGGTGTTGAGTTGTGGAGCGTTCATGAATAATTGTTCAGGCTGCTAACTTGAAGGGACTATGTAACACCCATGCACACGTATGCCTCAGAGAATTGACCAAACCAATGAGGTGGGGGAGACTAAAATGAGATGGTGTTTAAAGCAGAGGAGCCAGGGAAGGACCGAGCAGAGGGAGTTTTAATCTGCATTTAGCTGTGCTGTATCGGACATGGGCATCCTTGATGCAGATACTGGGTAACTGAAATGGGAAGAACTCCGCTCCTCTGCACTAATATTTCTCAGCTTGAGAAACTAAAGAACTTATTTTATATTAAAAATGCAGGGTTTGCTGGTTATCTGCGGAATGCTGGGGCACACAGATTATTTTCGAATCGATTATTGTTCTGGAACTGCGAGCAAGCTCGTGCTACTTCTCGGGTTGCCATGTTTTATCATTACTTGGGATGGGTCGGTTTTTTTTTGAACGTCATTGAAAAATCTCAAACAAAGCCACTTCAGAAAAGAGTTGTGGGGGTGGGGGGAGAAAAGCAGATTTTTGGTGGTCAGTTTGTGTTTTACAAATTCCTGGACAGCCCTTCCTGAACTATGTCCAAAGCTTGAGGTAAAAGCTTGTGCAGACCATGGATTTGGGAAATTGCATTTCGTGCCCTGGTCAGGCTGCGTGCTCAAACTGCTCGCCGTCTAATTCGTTCAAACAGTAAATTTAGTTGGGCATCTCCAGTAATTGTTGCCTCGATCACTCTCGGTTCTGGAGGCAGTAATGTTGCCTCGATCACTCTCGGTTCTGGAGGCAGTAATGTTGCCTCGATCACTCTCGGTGCTGGAGGCAGTAATGTTGCCTCGATCACTCTCGGTGTCGGAGGCAGTAATGTTGCCTCGATCACTCTCGGTGTCGGAGGCAGTAATGTTGCCTCGATCACTCTCGGTTCTGGAGGCAGTAATGTTGCCTCGATCACTCTCGGTGTCGGAGGCAGTAATGTTGCCTCGATCACTCTCGGTTCTGGTGTCGGAGGCAGTAATGTTGCCTCGATCACTCTCGGTGCCGGAGGCAATAATGTTGCCTCGATCACTCTCGGTTCTGGAGGCAGTAATGTTGCCTCGATCACTCTCGGTTCTGGAGGCAGTAATGTTGCCTCGATCACTCTCGGTTCTGGTGTCGGAGGCAGTAATGTTGCCTCGATCACTCTCGGTGCCGGAGGCAGTAATGTTGCCTCGATCGTTCTCCAGAGCCACTGCCAATGACGGGGGCCACCAATTATCAGATGAAGCTGGCAGGGGAATTTGAATCTTTCTCTGGAACAATGGAGTTGTGCCTGTGAACCTTCTCTCACCTGTTGCAGTTACTTGAATCCTGGCGACTAGTTCTTTAGGCTAACAATGTAAGTACAAGAACATCAGGAAATCGCATGTTGTCTTTTGCTGAGTGATGATCTCATCGGGCCGAGGTTGATCAAAGGCAAGTTCCGCCCATTTACTGTCAAAGACCGCTGAGATCCTGATGGTGCTTTGAGCGGAGCTTGCCTTTGATCGGTTTCGGCCCGATGTCACTAATGGGTTCTGCTGAGGTAGATATGTGGAATTCAGGACTTTTGTTTGGAACAAGATACTATTGTATGGGCGGGTTTAATCATTTCTGGTGAATTGTCATTTTATGCCTTATATGATGGTATTCGTGGGTCCCCCCGACCTGTGTGAGAACACCAGCGCAGGTTGGGGCGATAAATAGAGCTGGAGCACTGGGCCCTGCAACATTGTGGCGGAGGTGCGGCGAATGAGGGTGTGGGGCCCAGGGGCAGCACGGACCTGCCCACACTGCACTTCATTGAAACATCTGTGAACTCTCGTGGAAGCAAGTCATCCTCGTTCGAGGGACCGCCGATGATGTATAAACATTTTTTCACTGTGAAAAGAAAGTACCCACCTGAACCACCACAGTGACCAGATTACCCATGAAAATAAGATTTGCTTCTGGTACAAGGCATAGAATTCAAGCTACCTGGTCTGTATAAGATGTCCAGCTATCACAAAAATGTAAGTTTTGGCTTGTTGGTTGGGCTCCGCAAGGACCTATGCCCCATATCTCCTAAGTCTCAAAATGGTATCTGACCATCTACCGTTCTTGCCTTCTGCAGTTGTTTGATGGGAATTGATGCACAGATGTGCTTTTAATTTAATCTCACTTTTTTGACGGGTTGTCCATGACACCAACGTGCTTTCAATCAACATAACAAAAAAACTGATTATCTGGTCATTATCACATTGCTGTTTGTGGGAGCTTGCTGTGCACAAATTGGCTGCTGCATTTCCTACATTACAACCGTGACTACACTCCAAAAGTACTTCATTGGCTGTAAAGCACTTTGAGATGTCCGGCAGTCGTGAAAGGCGCTATATAAATGCAAGTGTTTTTTCTTGTGGTCCTGTGCCTAACAGACCATTTGAAACTAACAGCATATTACCCCTCAGCTTTCAATGCAAATAGTTTTTCTAGACATAAAAAAAGCCACTAAAACATTTTTTCTCAAGGCCAGCATTTAAACCTCCTTATTGCGGATTGAAATGCAGAGCTAACTTTTTATATTTGCATTTTTCAAGCCGTCGCTTATAATGAAACTAAACATTTTCAGTAGATGACCAACTGAAACTGTAGCATTGCTTTTAAATCCAGTTTGATGACAGCTGTGATATAGTTGAAATGGGTTGTATTCTGTTGCTGAATACAAAGGTCTGGCCCCTTCTCCCAAGTTCTGTACATTCTTAGCCGTAACAAAATGTGACTTTTTGTGAGTCACTGCTTCAAATCGCTTTACAAGTTCCTGAAATTCCCTCCCTAAGCCATTCCTTTCCTCTTAAGCTCCTAATCTTTCACCCACCATCCCCTCCACCCTGAGCAGGTGGTGAATTTCCCTCTGCCCTCTAATGACACTCTGTGGTTGCTGAAGTCGACTTGCAGCACAACTTGGTCACTTTGTAAAATGTAGTTTGACAAGTGAAAATGTTGCACTTTGCTTTTCTTGTGATTACATTCTGAATATTTGTTTGTGGTCTTCAAGGAGGAAAACAAATCTCTACTTTTATTTTGAGCAAGGAGAGTTCTAGGTGACCAGGCTGGAATTTAGCCACAAGTGATTGTTTCGTAAAAATGAGTCCAATTGCAGAGATTTTTGCTGAAATAAAAGGCAGAATATCCATCAGAACAAGTCCAATTTGGATTGGAAAGTGGAGTAAAAGAAAATCTTGCATTTATATAGTGCCTTTCGCTACTATAGGATTCTTCAATGTGCTTCACAACAACAATAATAACTTGTGTTGATATAGCAACTTTAACATAGTAAAATGTTCCAAGGTGCTTCACAGGAATGTTTTAAGATAAAACAAATAAATTTGTCTCCGAGCCACATAAGAAATTATGGCAGATGACCAAAAGCTTGGTCAAAGAGGTAGGTTTTAAGGTGCATCTTAAGGAGGAAAGGGAGATAGAGGCGGAGAGGTTTAGGGAGGGAGTTTCAGAGCTTGGGACCCAGGCAACTAAAGGCACGGCCACCGATGGTTGAGCAGTTATAATCGGGGATGCTCAAGAGGGCAGAATTTGAGGAGCGCAGATATCTCGGGCAGGGATGGTTGTGATGCTGAAGGAGATTAGAGACAGGGAGGGGCGAGGCCTTGGAGGGATTTGTAAACCAGGATGAGAATTTTGAAATCGAGGCATTGCTTAACCAGGAGCCAATGTAGGTCAGTGAGCATAGGGGTGATGGGTGAGCAGGACTTGGTACGAGTTAGGACATGGGCTGCCGAGTTTTGGATGACCTCAAATTTACGTAATCAAGTAATTTTTTGAAGTGTAGTCACTGCTCTAATGTGGGGAACACGGCAGCCAATTTGCGCACAGCAAGCTCCCACGAATAGCAATGAGTTGATGACCAGCTAATCTGTTCCAGTGATATTGATCGAGTATTGGCCAGGACACTGGGCAGAACTTTCCTGATTATCTTTGATACAGAGCCATGGGAACTTTTGGGGCCACCTGAACGGGCAGACCATCCATGTCATCCATGAGACGTCTCATCCAAAAAGTGGCACCTCCGACACTGCAGGGTCTCTCAGTAATGCTCTGGAGTGTCGGCCTAGATTATGTCTCTGGAGTGGGACATGAAGAAAATACCTAATCTCTTTCTTTCCCTTCCAGCTGCACAACACTAATGCATCACCGAGCAACTTTCTAGTCAGGCCCACGTGCAATACTGCCAAAGTGTGTGCATCATGGTGTGCACATAATTTCTCCCCAAAATATTGTTGGCTTGAAAAGTTGCTTCAAGGTGGCAAATCGTCCAGAACCACAGCATCAGTTTCCACATGTACGCTGATGTTGGACAAGCAGTCTGACAATTTAGAGGCCGAGAGAAGAGTCTTGAAGCGCTTTACAGCCAATGAAGTACTTTTTGGAGTGTAGTCACTGTAGTAATGTGGGAAATTTAATCTAACAGCTTGCATGTATACAGCGCATATAACGCAGTAAAGGCTCCAATGCACTTATTAAAATATAATGTGTTGTGTGTGAAAACCAGTAAATTGTTCAGCCACCTTCACGGATTTGAAACGTAATGCAGTACAGGGTATTTGAAGATGCTTTCTTTATCCAGGTACGATCGGGTTTAGGAACCTTCAGACTAGCCAAGGCCTTTTATGAAACCTGGGACATTTTTTGCTTTAATCACAAACTAAAGAAATGGGTCTAATCCCCATGGGAGCCTGATTTCTGATCATTCTGCATTAATGGTCGTAGTTTTTAAAAAAAAAACGTAATCCTTTACATATTAGTGACTTATACACTGACGGACCTTGGGCTCCTGTATTTGCCGAGTCTGAAGGTGGCTTGCTGCAGCAGTATCAGCGGTTTAGCGTACACCTTCAGTGTAAGATTTCCAGCTCGACAGTCATGCTATATATATCCTGTTAGAATGTTTCTTTTTATAAGAATCAACCCCTTGGACTGAATACAAGCCTTTATCTTTCATCTCAACTCGTTCGTTCTGTAACTTGATTTGGCAGTATTGTTTGCTATAGCAACCAGTGTAGAACCTTGGAGAAGATTGTGGGCTATAATGAGCATTTAAAAAAAAATGTTCGCCCATTGTTTTATTTTGTAGAAAGACCAACTGTCCCAAAAAGGAACTTCAGGAAACAGTTACTGGTTTTCTGATCTCAGCCATAAGTAATTCGTGACTTCCTTTCTGCTTTGGGCTTCCGGCCTGGGTACAGAGGCTCCATACGTTTGGGTTGATTTCAATTCCAGTCTATTTGGATTGAGTTATGTGGAGAATTTACTGGGGAGAGGGGAGGGGTGAAGAGAGCAGGCTTTCTGTATTTGCTTTACTGTCCTGCTGTTCTCCTTTCTTTCTAGGTCTTGTGTCTCCAGGCCCGTTCTTCACCAGTGTCCTCCAGGTAATTCTCAAGTTCCCCCTCCTCCTTTCCCCCTCAGTAACTCTGTGAATTGTTTTTGGTGGTTTTGTGTGCTATGACGACAGTCGAACGTGGACAATATTGAGTAGAATTCCTTTTTTAAAAAAAAAAATGTTCAATGATGAGACATTTTGGGTTTTTTTTTGTTAGAAAGACAAATGGGCTGAATTTGCCCCCTGACTGAGAATAGGCGCACTCACCATTTGTGAAGATTTTTCACCGTCCCAATCCGGGGCGGAGAATCGAGCGATATTCGGGTCTTGGTATTTTTTTTCCGGTCGGAGCGGCAGTGCTGTTTGATCGGGTCGGCCGTCGCTCCGTGTCATCAGTGCGTCACTGATGATGTCAGCACGACGCAGAGGTGCTGCGTCGCACTGATGCGTCACAACCTCCCTCCACTTCAGTTAAAGGGGAGGGCCGCTGCGCGCTCTGCGTGGGGTCTAGTTTGGCCCACTGGGCCAGCAGGGAGGGTTTTGGCCAGGCCAACGGCCCATTACCCAAAAGGGGGTGCCGGGCTGCGTGTTGGTGGCCCGGCCGAACCCGTGGCCACCATTGTTGGGCCGGCCTCTGTGTCGGCTGACAAACAAAATAAAATGGCGTCCGTGGCAGTGAGCCCTCCCCTTTAAGGGGGTGGACACACCACCCAAGCCGATACGGCTTCCCACTGGGGAAAGCAGTCAGTGGCACCGACCGACCAGCGGGCACTCCGCTCCCGTGCGGCAATTTCCCACGCGGGATGGAAGGGGTTCGGCTCGTGCCTGACAGGGCAGTAGCACAGGCGGTACGCAAACCGTTCCTGCTGCTCCCTGCCCGGGGGCAATTCTGGAAGAGTCGGCCCGGCCCCCTCCCTCCCCAAGGTCGCTAAGGCCTGTCCTCTTGGCGGTGGTAATGGGCCTTGAGGAGGGGGGCAATTTCGGACCCTTAACTCTCCAGATGGAGCTTCTTGCGGCAGCTCCTTTGTTTGCTGTAATAACCAGAACTCTTTCCATTGGAAAAACATCCAAATCTGGGATGTTGCGATATTTTGGCTGTGACTTTGTGAACTGAGCGGCAGATTGACTCGTAGTTCACCACAATATTACAACAATTACGGTCCAGGTCTTTGAGTGTCGAGGATAATTGAATCAAGTCTCGTCTATTCCAATGAAACACTTTAATAGCAAATAGTAAAATACAGACCAGAAAACCACACAAACCTCACACCTTGTGTACTATAGCACCCAGTTAAACAGAGGTGGTCAGTATCTGCTCTGGTGTCCTGCTTCAAGTTCCTAACTTGAGGTCCCTGCTTCGCGAGGTGTTGCTCCCAGGTTCTCGCTGGTTGACCAGCCTTTTCTCGATACTTTTTTATTATTCTTAGACTTAGTCTACATGCCTCAACCTGCCCATAGGGTGACTCAAAGCTGAGGCCACAGTCTTCCAGAACATCTTGTGGTAGTCACAAGGGGCCCAAGTTTCGGGCTGCGCTGTCCTGGGCGCCCGTTTTTTGCGCCACAAAGTGCGCCTAAACGAAACTCGCCTATTCTCCAGCTCCCTGCAGGTCCTCTGGAGTCGGGCGCGGTGCAGCACAAGCTGTGGGGGGGCGGAGCCAGGTCCCTGCGCTGAAAACAGTGCCGGGACCTCTGCACATGCGCGCGACAGTGGGCGCGCATGTGCAGTAGCTCCAGGCACCCAAAACTGTGGGAGGGGCCCGAAGCACGCAGCCCCTCAGCTGAATGGCCTCATTGGGGCTGCGTGGATAAGGCTCACCTCCCACCCGGACAACCCCCCCGGTGACCCGACCTCCACTTCCTCCGACCTCCGCGACTCTTTTTTTTTTACCCCCCCCCCCCTCCAACCTCCGTGACACCCACCCCCCCACCCCCGACGGCCGCGACCCCCCCCCCCTCCCCCCCCGGACCCGAGACCCGATGCCACTTACCTGTAAATCCAGCCCGAAGTCTTGGCCCCAGCAGTTCAGCCTCCTTCTCCCTCCTCTCCCCTCCCCTCTCTCCCTCTCCCCTCCTCCCCACCCCCTCCCCCCCTTCGCTGTCAGAAACACAGGCACTGACAGACAGAGAGATAGAGACACACTGGGGGGGGCCCGTCCCAGCACGCTGTTGGAGGACTCCCGGTGCTGCAATCGGTAAGTTTGAAATGTTTTATTTATTGATTTAAAAATTTTTTTAAATTAATTTGTTATTAATTTTTTTGATTGATTTATTGATATAAATGATAAATACTATTGATGGCTCTTTATTTGTAAAACTGAAGTGTTTAATGTTTGTAAACTTCCCTTTAAACCCCCCCCCCCATTCCCTATGCCTGATTTGTAATCTACGCCTGATTTTCTAAGTGTAGACAAGGTTTTTCTGAGCGTACAAAAATCTTCACTTACTCCATTCTAAGTTAGTTTGGAGTAAGTTTTCGCTGCCTAAACTTTCAAAACGGGCGTAAGTGGCCGGACACGCCCTCTTTTGGGGGAAAAAAAATCTGTTCCAAACTGAAACTGTTCTAACTGACTAGAACTGGAGCAAACTAATTGCCGAGAATTGCAATTTCTAAGATGCTCCATTCTAAACCAGTTGCTCCAAAAAAACAGGAGCAACTCAGGCCGAAACTTGGCCCCAAGGTATCTCGCGTTTTCTTTGGCCTGATAATGCACCCTATGATTAGATGAAGGTTGGCTGCTTTTGATGATGTGATTATCGCGTCTGGTTCCATTGTGACTTGTCCCATATATGTGACGTGTCTTGACCCTATACTGGCTGAACAGGGGTCTTCACTGCTCATTGGCCTGCCCTCCATCCAAAGCCTGAACTATATGCACCGAGATATTCCATTTCCTCCAACTGTTGGCCCAGCTGGGATGTACACATTCCATTTGTTCCAACAAAACCATTGAGCTATGTATCTGCAGTCTACTATACAGGCTGGTTTGACTCTTGCATATTTTGATTTATCAATAATCCACCCTCCCTAAACCAAACACTTTCTGCTCTGTCGTGTGGCCTGTCAGTGGTGTATATTTTGAGCTTGTTTAGGTTCTTTTTATTTTAGTTAATGCAAATGAGGCAGCCAACCTGGGTTGCTATCTCCTGTGTTAACTCTACAATGTAAATCAATCTCAAAGGATTCCAAGAACTGATCCAGATCGCTGTACTGAGCCATTTATTAACTGTAAAACAATAAAACTTGTTTTAGCATTTATAATCTGCTCAATTAGCCACAGCCCTAAACACAATGTTGAAGGGTTTGGAAGAAGTCTTGTGTGTGTTGTTGTGTGTTGTGTTTGTGTGTGTGTGTTGTGTGTTGTGTGTTGTGGGCACCGCAAGCAGCAATACGAGAGGACTGCAATTCTTTACTCTCTCGTTATGATCAAGTAATTTAGCTGCCCACAGGGTTGTTGTCACGCTAGTGAAAATACTCAGCAATTAATGGCTGGTAGCAGCATGTAGGTTTTTATCTAGAATTCATTCAGCCTTAAATCTTGCATTTAATTGGATGGGTGCTCCAGTGGCTCTTGGCATACGATGGAATATGGAGTCCGATTGTATTTACTGTTCAAAAACCTCAAATATAAAAATTCCTTTATTTAAAGGGGCACTCCTCTTTTAAAATGGCGAATAAAAGATTGTCCTGTGGCTGGTACATGATCTGCCCACTGTTAAGAGTGATGCTGGTTTTGTCTTTCCACAAATTGGGCCATTGCCAGTGCTAAAGGAGCAATGTGGCTTATTTTGAGGCTGCAACAGGTTGTTAAATAATCAGTGAATTTTGCGCCAAATTGTGGTGATTTTTGCATTAACCGTGTTTTAATAATCACATTGTAAAGTGTCTTCACTGGATGTAGGGACAGCTGATCAGTCTGGCGTGATCTGCAAACACGAAGGGTCTGAAATTGGCCCCCTCCATAAGTTCCATTACTGTTTCGAAGAGGCGGGAATGGAGTGGAGGCTTTACCGGCCTGAGAGATGGGCCGACACTTCCGAAATTGCCCCCGGGCCGGAAGCAATGGGAACGAGTTTCTGCTCCACCTGTGTTCCCGCCGCATTGGACACGAGCCGACCCCTTACTGACCGACGGCGACCCTCCTCCCTTTTCCGCCCATCGTGTGGTATTGCCCCGCGCGGTCGGTCGGTGCCCCCGACGGCTTTTTCTATCGGTGCCCTTGTGGCTGGATGATGCAGCCGCCCTTAAAGGGGAGGTCACACCGCCGGCGACTCCATTTTATTTTTTATTGGTGGCTGACTGCCAGGCCGGCCCGGCCGAAACCCCCTCTGGTGGCCCAGTGTTTGCCGCTAAAGTGGCTGCAGAGTTCGCAGCGGCCCTCCCCTTTAACTGATGGGGAGGGACATTGTCACGTGTTAGCGCGACGTGGCGCATCCGTGTTGTGCTGACGTCATTCGCACGCCGCTGATTTAGAGCGTCGGCCAATCCGACCCGCCCCCACTTTACCCACTAGTGGCGGACACTCTGACCTGCCCCCACTTTACCCACTAGTGGCGGACACTCTGACCTGCCCCCACTTTACCCACTAGTGGCGGACACTCTGACCTGCCCCCACTTTACCCACTAGTGGCGGACACTCTGACCTGCCCCCACTTTACCCACTAGTGGTGGACACTCTGACCTGCCCCCACTTTACCCACTAGTGGCGGACACTCTGACCTGCCCCCACTTTACCCACTAGTGGCGGACACTCTGACCTGCCCCCACTAGTGGCGGACACTCTGACCTGCCCCCACTTTACCCACTAGTGGCGGACACTCTGACCTGCCCCCACTTTACCCACTAGTGGCGGACACTCTGACCTGCCCCCACTAGTGGCGGACACTCTGACCTGCCCCCACTTTACCCACTAGTGGCGGACACTCTGACCTGCCCCCACTTTACCTACTAGTGGCGGACACTCTGACCTGCCCCCACTTTACCCACTAGTGGCGGACACTCTGACCTGCCCCCACTTTACCCACTAGTGGCGGACACTCTGACCTGCCCCCACTTTACCCACTAGTGGCGGACACTCTGACCTGCCCCCACTTTACCCACTAGTGGCGGACACTCTGACCTGCCCCCACTTTACCCACTAGTGGCGGACACTCTGACCTGCCCCCACTTTACCCACTAGTGGCGGACACTCTGACCTGCCCCCACTTTACCCACTAGTGGCGGACACTCTGACCTGCCCCCACTTTACCCACTAGTGGCGGACACTCTGACCTGCCCCCACTTTACCCACTAGTGGCGGACACTCTGACCTGCCCCCACTTTACCCACTAGTGGCGGACACTCTGACCTGCCCCCACTTTACCCACTAGTGGCGGACACTCTGACCCGCCCCCACTTTACCCACTAGTGGCGGACACTCTGACCTGCCCCCACTTTACCCACTAGTGGCGGACACTCTGACCTGCCCCCACTAGTGGCGGACACTCTGACCTGCCCCCACTTTACCCACTAGTGGCGGACACTCTGACCTACCCCCACTTTGCCCACTAGTGGCGGACACTCTGACCCGCCCCCACTCCCACCCCTCTCCCCACACAGACACCGACCCTACCGGAAACACAAACCAAAGTGCTGAAAATTGGCGGAGTGTCCGTTCCATGCATTGGGGCAGCCGGAGCACCCAGAAAACCATTGCTGTTTCCTGTTTCGGCTGGAGGGCAATTTCGGGCCCTAAATGTTCCTCCTGTCTCATCTCGCAAGGTGACTTTTTATGTTTAATGACACACAGGAGTTGGTGCTCGGGTCACCTGATCCACTTCGGCCTGGTACCTGATGGAGAATAGCACTAGGTTTAAAAAAAAAAGTGAGCAAGGTGATTGACCAAAGGGTGGCACAGAAGAGTTGTACTTCCACAGCTTTTGATCAGTGCCACAGGCTGCCTCTGCTTGTCTTGCCCAACCCTTTCATTACCGAGGCTGATTCCCCTCCTTCACCTGCTGATTTATAAAATGGAGGGGGAATGGAGGAGGCTGGTCAACAGTCCTAAATGTTTTTTTGGTTTTATTACCTACCCACAGGAAGTCACGGCTTGAGTCATAGAAACATAGAAACATAGAAAATAGGTGCAGGAGTAGGCCATTCGGCCCTTCTAGCCTGCACCGCCATTCAATGAGTTCATGGCTGAACATTCAACTTCAGTACCCCATTCCTGCTTTCTCGCCATACCCCTTGATCCCCCTAGCAGTAAGGACCTCATCTAACTCCTTTTTGAATATATTTAGTGAATTGGCCTCAACAACTTTCTGTGGTAGAGAATGTTTGGAAGTGCTTGATCAGCTGTGTGTATCTGATAACGGAACAGACTCTCGCCCCATTCGATCTGTTCCTGAGCCATGCCAATAAGAACATAAGAAATAGGAGCAGGAGTAGGCCATACGGCCCCTCTAGCCTGCTCCGCCATTCAATCAGATCATGGCTGATCCGATCATGGACTCGGCTCCACTTCCCCGCCCGCTCCCCATAACCCCTTATCCGCTTCTTGTTTAAGAAACTGTCTATTTCTGTCTTAAATTTATTCAATGTCCCAGCTTCCACAGCTCTCTGAGGCAGTGAATTCCACAGATTTACAACCCTCAGAAGAAACTCCTCCTCGTCTGTTTTAAATGGGCGGCCCCTTATTCTAAGATCGTGCCCTCTAGTTCCAGTCTCCCCATCAGTGGAAACATCCTCTCTGCATCCACCTTGTCAAGCCTCCTCATAATCTTATACGTTTCGATAAGATCACCTCTCATTCTTCTGAACTCCAATGAGTAGAGGCCCAATCTACTTAACCTTTCCTCATAAATCAACCCCTTTATCCCCAGAATCAACCATGAACCTTTTCTGAACTGCCTCCAAAGCAAGTATATCCTTTTGTAAATATGGAAACCAAAACTGCACGCAGTATTCCAGCTGTGGCCTCACCAATACCCTGTATAACTGTAGCAAGGCTTCTCTGCTTTTATACTCCATCTCCTTTGCAATAAAGTCCAAGATACCATTGGCCTTCCTGATCACTTGCTGTACCTGCATACTATCCTTTTGTGTTTCATGCACAAGTACCCCCAGGTCCCGCTGTACTGCAGCACTTTGCAATCTTTCTCCATTTAAATAATAACTTGCTCTTTGATTTTTTTCTGCCAAAGTGCATGACCTCACACTTTCCAACATTATACTCCATCTGCCAAATTTTTGCCCACTCACTTAGCCTGTCTATGTCCTTTTGCAGATTTTTTGTGTTCTCACACATTGCTTTTCCTTCCATCTTTGTATCATCAGCAAACTTGGCTACATTACATTCCGTCCCTTCTTCCAAGTCATTCATATAGATTGCAAATAGTTGGGGTCCCAGCACTGATCCTTGCAGCACCCCACTAGTTACTGATTGCCAACCAGAGAATGAACCATTTATCCCGACTCTCTGTTCTCTGTTAGTTAGCCAATCCTCTATCCATGCTAATATATTACTCCAACCCCGTGAACTTTTATCTTGTGCAGTAACCTTTTATGTGGCACCTTGTCAAATGCCTTCCGGAAGTCCAAATACACCACATCCACTGGTTCCCCTTTATCCACCCAGTTCGTCACATCCTCAAAGAACTCCAGCAAATTTGTTAAACATGACTTCCCCTTCATAAATCCATGCTGACTTTGCCTTGACCGAATTATGCTTTTCCAAATGTCCTGCTATTGCCTATTTAATAATGGACTCCAACATCTTCCCAACCACAGATGTTAGGCTAACTGGTCTATAGTTTCCTGTTTTTTGTCTGCCTCCTTTTTTTAAATAGGGGCATTACATTTGCAGTTTTCCAATCTGCTGGGACCTCCCCAGAATCCAGGGAATTTTGGTAAATTGCAACCAATGCATCCACAGTCCCTGCCGTTACTTCTCTTAAGACCCTAGGATGCAAGCCATCAGGTCCAGGGGAAGCGAAATGGGGATTCACCTCATTCGAAAGACCAACTGTAAGTTGCCTTGTAGACAAGGCACTCCAGTTGTGTTTACAATTGACCACACAGTGATATTTCTAAATCAAAGTTGAAATATAATGCCTTTATTTTATTCAGTCCATTAATGAAATGGAAATGGGATTGTTTTTCCAGTTGTATTTACATTAATCCAGGACGGAGGTTTAAATTGGGGAGCTCCATGGGATAAAACATTGTCTTAATTTTATTTCCGATTTCCAACAGCTGCAGTTTTATTTAAAACCAGTCCTTCGTCCGTTCTATTCTCTCATTTCTGCAAGCTGAATCTTGTAGCCAAAGCTTTTGTACCCTTCTGTCATTGAGGCCCAGCCTTGTGGCGTTGGGTATTTTTGATACATGCACCACACGGAGGATACAATAGGCAACAAAACTGCAGATTTTTCCAAGTGTTGCTTGCAAGTGAGACTGGTGCGGTGTGCTGGTTGCAGTACAAGTGTGACTGCTCTAACACCTGTGATGTTTTTGTTTCATTATTTTATATAATACAGGAAGCTGTCTTTAGCAGTTTGAATTGATAATTGGTGGATTTTACACTCGCAGTACAGAAAATAGCATTCTATGCATGTGATTGATGTATATATGCACATACCTCTGCTCTTTCTCCTGCTCACCCCACCCCCACAGTACTGTGAACAGCACTCTGTGCTAAATACTGGCACCACTGCACATTCATGATACTGGCCGCAACATGTTGGCATTAACCCCCTTCATAACGAATGCAATATCTGGGACAAATGGCAAAATACTGCGCATGCTGGAATCTGAAATAAAAACAGAAAATGCTGGAAATCTCAGCAGGGGTCAGGCAGCATCTGTGGAGAGAGAAAGAGTTATTGTTTCGGGTCAATGACCCTTCGTCCGAACTGGAACTGTTATTTGTCTGCCTTGGGGTCCCTCTGACATTTAGCTACAATGACCTGCTGAAATAAGTTACTGGTTTTTTTTGGAGCAACTAGATTTTTTTTTTGGAACAACTTAAAAATCTCAATTCTCCCCATTTAATTTGCTCCAGTGTAATTAAGTTAGTTAGGTTTTTTTTTCCAAAAGTGGGTGTTACCAACTACTTGCCCCTGTTTTGGCCATTAATACAAGTTTAGACAGTTAAAACTTTCTCCAAACTAACTTAGACTAGAGTAAGTATCCACTTTTCTACGTTCTGAAAAACCCTGCGGTGAGTTAAGAGTTCAGCGCAGGTAGCCAGAGATGGGGGGGGTGCGAAGCATTAAACACTAAAGCACGAAACATATTACTTTAACCAATAAAGAACCATATAAACCATAACATTTTAATAAATAATAGAAAATGTAAAATAAATCAAGTAATAATTAGTAAAGAGTCTTGCCTTCCTGACTGGAGCACGCACCGGCAGTGGGGGGAGGGGAGGGGAGGGGAGGGGAGGGGAGGTGTGGGGAGGAGGAGGTGAGGG